>NC_134689.1:52887318-53188256 GCF_050947455.1 Rhinoderma darwinii
CTGTTCATTTTCTATTATACAGTCTGCTTTCATTTGGTTGATATATGTCTTATTTTAAAGGTGTATTCCCACCAAAGAAAGTGATCGCGTATCCATAGGAGGGTCCGACTGCCAGGACTCAAATCAAACCTTTAGAATATAGAAGCTCCAGTCCTAGTTAACCCCTTCCCTCCGCAGCCATTTTTCGGATTTTCCCTTCTGTTTTTTCCTCCCCACTTTCCAAAAGCCATAACTCTTTTATTTTTCAATCAATATTGCCGAATGAGGGCTTGTTTTTTGCGGGACAAGTTGTATATTTTTGCAGCACCATGATTTGTACCATATAATGTAGTGGAAAATGAGAAAGCAGCGTTCACCATACAGTAAAAATGTCATGTTTACTTTATTCTGTGGGTCTAAACGATTACAGCGATACCAAATTTATATAGTTTTCTTTATGTTTTTCTACTTTTACATGGAACAAACTGATTGTTAAAAATAAAATTTGAGTTTTGTCGCCACATTCTGAAAGCCATAGCGTTTATATTTTTCTGTCGATTTAGCCGTGTGAGGGCTTATTTTTTGCAGGGCGAGCTGCACATTGTATTGGTACTATTTTGGGGTACGTGAGACTTTTTAATCACTTTTTATTTCATTTTTTGTGGGAGAAGAAGGGACCAAAAAACAGCAATTTTGATGTTTTTTATTTTTTATTTTTTACGGCGTTCACCGTGCGGACTAAATAATTATATACTGTAATAGTTCAGACTTTTACGGACGCGTCGATACCAGTTATGTTAGCTTTTTATTTTTTTTACATTGTGCTTGAGGGAAAAGGGGGGTCTTTTGAGCTTTTAATTTTTTATTTTTTTTTATTTGTTAAAAAAACGTTATTTTACTGTTTTTTACTTTTTTTACTTGTTCCGATAGGGGACTTTAACCAGCGATCCTTAGATCGCTTGCACGGTATACTGCAATACTAATGTATTGCAATATATCGCGATTCCGACAGTCTACTATGAATCCCTGCCAGAGGCAGGGCTTCAAAGGAGTACAAAGATGGCGGACTTGGGGGACTTTGTCAGGCCCCCAGGCAGCCGCCCCTCTGTTTTTAGTAATTTAAATGCCGCGTTCGCTATTGAACGCAGCATTTAATGGGTTAAACAAGCGGGATCGCGCTCGAACGGGATCCCGTTCGTTACCTGAAAGTGTCGGCTCTAACACACAGCCGACATACTTGCTCTTTGGAGCGGTCTCAGCCCGTGAGCCCACTCCATATTCCCCCACCCGGCGTGCGCCGTATATATACGGCGGATGTCGGGAAGGGGTTAAGCACTATGGTTAGGTCTGGTTTGGACAATGACAAAATGGGAAACTGCCTAGAACCCCCATCTCCTAACAAGGCCCCTGTCACGAACCTGGCAGGGAGGAAGGGATTCAGTTTTGCCAGCTTCTAGTAGCCCTTAAAAGCACTGAGGCGCAGATACTAACAGATTCCCTGTTTTTCACCAGGGTCCGCCACAAGGCCATTTGGACTTCGCTGTGGGGAATATGCAGATCATGTCCCTTAAAAGAAATGACCTTGAACCGTGCAGGTATTACCAAGGATGCAGCACTATATCAGGATACAATAGCATGGTCAGGAATAGCCGAGGTCAGGGTCACATGCAAAGATGCAGAGGTCAGCGATACAAGCAGAAGTCATTAGACAGGGACTTAGATAAGGTATGTGTAATGATGGGGGTAGGGAAACAGACAAGTGAGCCCTAATCTACCCGCCACTCAGTCCCTGCCTACTTGCAACGACCCGCCCTAGGCAACGGGGTACAACTGGGCGACGGTCCCTACGCTCAATAAGTGCACGACAAACAAACAGACAAGGGTACACAGAAGCTGAGGGAAATGGGGCAGTTGCCCACGGCAACACCGTGGGCAACAAGAGTGGTGAACGAGCCGAGTCAAACCAGGAGTGTACGAGGTACCAAACGCAAAGCAGGAGAGTAGTGAACAAGCCGAGTCAAACCAGGAGAGTATGAAGTACCAAACGCAGAGCAGGAGAGTAGTCAGTAAGCCAGGGTCAATATGAAGCAGGGTCAAATAGTTCAGAAGCTGCAGCAGGGCCAGGAAACCAAACGAGAAGAATCACAAGCAAGGAGGAACAGGAAAGGCAGGTATAAATAGACAGAGGGCGGGAGCTAGCTCCGTCTGGCCAGGCTGTGATAAGCTCTCCCACTCCTAAGCCTGCCATCCTGAGTAGTGGAAGATGGAGTCAGTCTCACAGACATAGAAGCAGGTGCAGACTGATTACCTATGGGCGTAGACACAGAAGCTGTGCCTGGCAGATCCTTTACAGTATGGTACAATGCTGGAGCTAGGTAGAAATGACCGGATACTATGGCACCTGTTGATGCTCAGAGAGGCTTATACGGACTGTCCTATAGTTAGGCATCATGTGATGTCAGGGGGGAGTTTACCAGAATTGTAGGTAATGCCATGTACTAGCCACTAGAGGGAGTTCCAGATTGTATTTTGTATTTCAGCTACTAGATGGAGCTTGAGGATGTATCCTTGCATTCCAGCCATTGAAGGGAGCTCCTGCCTCGTTGCTGAAACCATCTGCCCAGGTAAGTACGGACTGAGCGTTATTTTGTGACACCCCCGAGCAGTGTTCTCTATAAGGTGCGCAGCTGCGTGGCCGTGCACCTTCCACGCTCACTAAAGTTTAAAGCCCTGTGATGGGCGGCGGGCGGATGCAGTGGCACCCTTGGGAGCATCGGTGCTAGCGACAGCCACATTCACTTGTATGTGCATCCTCAGGACACACATACAAATTAATACTAGAGGCTGCAGGCACGTTAAGCCTGCAGCCTATAAGGCGCTGGGAGTTGCGCAGGCCGGCGTGATGACGTCACATCACGTCGGTCTGCGCATGCGTCCCACCCGAGATGCAGTGTAGCGCTCCGTCTGTCACGGGAACGGGGCAAGGTAAGTACAACCTTTTTTTTGTAAGAAGCTGTGGGGGAGGGGGGCTGTGTAGTGCTATATACAAGGGGAGGAGTGGGGCTGTGTAACACTATATACACAAGGGGACGAGGGTGAATGTGTAACACTATATACACAAAGGGAGGAGGGGGGCTGTGTAAAACTATATACAAAAGGGGAGGAGTGGGGCTGTGTAGAGCTATATAAATGTGAGTATTGCTGTGTAGCACTATACAGAAGGAGAGGAGGTGGGCAGTGTAGCACTATATACAAGTAGAGGGGGGCTGTGTAGCACTATACACAAGGGGAAGGGGGCTGTGTAGCACTATATACACGGAGAGTGGGGCTGTGTAGCGCTATGTACAGGATGGTAGGAGGCTGTGTAGCACTACACACAAGGGAAGGGGGGGTTGTGTAGCACTATATACACAAGGGGAGGAGGCGGGCTGTGTAGCACCATTTACAAGGGGAGGAGGGGGGCTGTGTAGCACTATATACACAAGGGGAGGAGGGGGCAGTGTAGCACTATATACAAGGGGAGGGGGCTGTGTAGTGCTATATTCAAGGGGAGGGGGGCTGTGCAGCGCTATATCCAAGGGGAGGAGGGGGGTTGTCTAGCACTACATACAAGGGGAATTGCTGTGTAGCACTATATACAAGGGGAGGAGGGAGCTGTGTAACACTATATACAAGGGGAGGGGCTGTTTAGCACTATATATACAAGGGGAGGAGGGGGGTTGTGTCACAATATATACAACGGGAGAGGGGACTGTGTAGCACTATATACAAGTGGAGAGGGGGCTGTATAGCACTATATACAAGGGGAGAGGGGGCTATGTAGCACTATATGCAAGGGGAGGCGGGCTGTGTAGCGCTATATACAAGGGGAGGGGGCTGTGCAGCGCCATATACACAAGGTGAGAAGGGGGGCTGTGTAGCACAATATACAAGGGGAGAGGGGCAGTGCAGCATGATATACAAGGGGAGAGGGGACTGTATAGCACTATATACAAGGGGAAGGGCCGGCTGTGTAGCACTATATATAAGGGGCGGGGGGCTATGTAGCACTATATATACAAGGGGAGAGGGAGCTGTGTAGCACTATGTAGAGGGGGGAATTGCTGTGTAGCACTATATACAAGTGGTCTGTGTGGCACTATCTACAGGGGGGTCTGTGTGGCACTATCTACAGGGGGCTCTGTGTAGCAGTATCTACAGGGGGTCTGTGTGGCAGGATCTACAGGGGGGGTCTGTATGGCAGGATCTCCAGGGGGTCCGTGTGGCAGGATCTACAGGGGGCTGTGTGGCAGGATCAACACTTACTATTATTGTGAGGCACATAGAGGTTCAAAATTCATAATACCTCGTGCCTTACATTAACCCCTTAATGACCACCGATACGCGTTTTCACAGTGGCCATTTGAGGGAATCCAGTGGGATGCCATGGCAGCCAAGGGCCTAACAAAGGCCCCCAGGTCTGCCCTGGCTATTTCCCTTTTAGGACGTGTAAAAATAAAACAAAAACTACGCATATGGTATACCCGCAATCGTAATGAACGAAAAAATAAAGTTAGCATATTATTTAAACCGAAAGGTGAACGCAGTAAAAATAATTAAAACAAAGAACGGCAAAATTGCTAATTTTTCCCATCCCCCCAAAAAAGTAATAATAAAGGTTAATCAATAAGTCCTTTGTTTTCCAAAATGGTAGAAAGGAAGACCCGCAAAAAACAAGCCCTCATATGGTGACATTGGCAGAAAAATAAAAACGTTTTGGCTCTTGGAAAGCAGCGATGCAAAATAAAATAATTTTAGTTCAAAAGGGTTTATTATTCTGCAAAAGTAGAAAAACATAAAAAAATGATACATATTTGGTATCGCCGTAATTGTACCGACGCATAGAATAAAAGTAGCATGTTATTTACGCCGCACAGGCGTAAATGTAAAATGCATAGAACAATTGCTAAATTGCTAATTTTTTTATATCCACGCCTAAAAAAGTTAATAAAAGTTAATAAAAAAATTCTATATATCCCAAAATGGTGCCATTGAAAAATACAACTCATCCCGCAAAAAAACAAGTCCTCATACAGCCATGTCCACGTGAAAATAAAGAAGTTATAGCTCTTTGAATGTGACGATGGAAAAACTAAAAACATTGCTTGGTCATTAGGGTCCAGAATCCATGCAAGTGAAAGAAAGCCGTTTTTATTTTATTTATAACAGCGTAAACATCATAAATGACGCTATAAATTTGTTATTACGTTCGCAACGATACCAAATATGTGTATAGTTTATGTATTGAGACTTATTTTAATGTTTATTGTAAAAAATGTGTGTGTATTTTTTTTACTTTTTTATTTTTAAACTTTAATGTACAGGCATATATTTTTATGCCAGTACATTAGCCTGTGCACTAATAGTACACAGGCAGTTGTTAGGACATACCTAAGTATGCCCTAACAACAGGAAATATGGTCAGACAGCCCTGGGGTCCTTAAATGGACCCTGGGCTGTCTGCCCATATATGGTATATCCCTCGATCACTTCACAGGGATACCCTGTGACGTGATCCATAGGGCATTCCCCTTCTCATTTTCCCCTTGAATGCTGCAGTCAGCTTTGATCGCAGCATTTAGGTGAATAGTGGTGGAGATGAGGGCCATTAGAGTAGGGCTGCGGTTGTGTAATACAGCCATTTACCTGCTCCTGACAAGTGCATTGCACCAGTGCTGGCAATCATTAGTGCAGTGCTGGTCGCATCACATAATGCTGACCGCGCGTGCACGCTTGTCATGACTCAGGAGTGGGACAATAGCTGTATTACACAGCCGCAGCCCCGCTCTAACAACATTTATGTGTTACTATACTTAGCTGTGCAGCCGGACAGCTTAGTATTGAAATACATTTATTAACGGTTTTGAACCGTTTGAGGGTGCATGGCATAGAAACAGTATCAAAATGTCAATGCATTGTGCAACCCTATCATTAACTATCATGACCTTAATTAATGACGTATCCGTTTAATGGATACTATTGAATTCTATGGTGACTGATGCATCTGTCACAGCCTTTGTTTGAATGGAACCTGTCACTGGATTTTAGGGCACCAAACCACCAGCATGTCGTTATACTGCGCGGGTTTAGCATCCTAAACATGCCCCTCTCAAAATTTTCAGTTTTAGCATTTTGTTACTCTCTATTTAAATTACCAGAGAAGAGTCCTGAGAGGAGTCCAGGATCATTGGCCTAGGCTTCAGTGGAATCAACTCAATACCCTTCTCTGGTAATTTACATACAGCAAACGCTCTATTATGACTTCTGTTTGGGCAAAATGCTAAAATGGACAGTTTTGAGAAGGGAATGTTTAGGACGCTGAACCCGAGCAGTATCACGACATACTGGTGGTTTAGTGCCCTAAAATCTAGTGACAGATTCCCTTTTATGCGGCTACCTGCTGTGCAGGAAACAGCAGCTCAGCCCCATGCACTCAAAATGGAGAAGTGCTGAGGGGACCCCTGCCCTTTCTTAGAATCAGTGTGCTTCCTAGAAGTCAACCCCCCCACCTCACTGATTATAATGTTATAGAAGGTAATACAAGGGGGAGGAAACCTCCAGCTCACCAGCTCGCCTCCTGACAGTCCTGCTTCGCCCGGATCTCCGCAACGGTCCACGGTAGGCAATAGTACAAAAAGGAAGGATTTGATCCAGCGCTGCAATGATGTGATTTAAAAATTTTCTTTCTCTTTTCCAAATGTCCGTCTTTATGTCTTTCTTATGTTGAAACTGGTTGCAACTTTGGTATGTAATTGGGAATCATTCACACACAGGGACACGAGTTTAATAAAAGTTCGAATTTACTCACATTTGTACTGAATCGCCAGAGTCCCGTTCTTGATGCGGTTGTTTTTCGATCCACCTTCCTGCTGCGACTTTCTATGTTCTACACCGCAACAAGCCGTGTGTTAATAAATTACTCAAAACAGGGATTCACATGTATAAACATCATACAAAATCCCAAAAATAATTAAAAATTGAAAAATAGATAATAAATACATGGGTATTGTAATGACCCTAGGGTCTGTGCATAGTGTTTATTTATATACCTGGAAGGGTTAACTGCTGTATCTAACCACCAGAACACACACATAGGGTAACCTTGATTAACCACCTGGTAAGACTTTTCAGCTCCACCTATCTAAAACCAACTATATAAACCCATACTCTCGTGTCCCAGCGAGTGAATGAATGCCATCACTAAGAGCACCAGCCGTGCTCGAAACGCGTAGGCCCATTACACCTACCTAATACTGCCTTGACGCCAA
This sequence comes from Rhinoderma darwinii, assembly GCF_050947455.1. NCBI lineage: Eukaryota > Metazoa > Chordata > Amphibia > Anura > Rhinodermatidae > Rhinoderma > Rhinoderma darwinii. The sequence goes on from NC_134689.1 coordinate 52,894,605, forward strand.
GCCTGTTATCTAATTTTTAAACAAGTTTTTTGATACCAATAAAATTGGGAATACGTTCCTTTTTAAATCACATCATTGCAGCGCTGGATCAAATCCTTCCTTTTGTACTATAATGTTATAGCATATGCAAGCAATGCACTACAACCTTATATTCCTTTCAGGCTGTAGTTTTACTTTTTCCCCAAGTTCCTCCATAACTTAATTACAGGACAAACTAGGAATTTAAACTGAAAATCTTTTGATTTTTGGCTTAATATAGTAATTCTAGAACTGGAGCACACCGTCCCGATACAACCTTTATGCAGGCTCATCTATTTAAGTATAACATGTCCCCAAGAATCATAATTTACCTTCTGAAATCGTTGCTTTTTTCCAGAAGCCCGGCTATATATTTTTGCAATATTCTGTGCTTTTACTGCCAATCTGTTTGTTCTTTCTCTGCTCTCTAGAGGCCATAATTTCGAAATCACATGAGGACAGAGCACAGCAGATAATCAGTTGTTTTAAGAGTACATATTAAACTCTAAAAGATAAAAGGCATGACTAGACCTCCCTGACTTCAGTTGCTACATTCTTTTTAAAAGAAGCTCTCATCTTTACTGCTCTGTTCAATGTCTTTCAAGTTAGTTTTCAGTCAGATGCTGCTATTTTCAAAAGATATCAACAAAGGTCACAGAATAGCTTTCACAAGAGTGCGAAAACAAATACTAACCAGTGTCATGGTCGTGTGAATGTTTATCAGAAATGTTAATAGAAAAAGGCATAGTTATGAGGGGGAAATTGTTTGTGTCCATGTGTACCTCCAAATTTTTCTTAACAGATAACCAGAAATAGATCCTACAGATATGTCCACGTTACCTTTGCTTGAATTAGATTAAAGCGTACCTAACTTTTCAGGTGACTTTTCAGAATAACCTGTCATATCTGTGAACGTGAAGAATAACACTATTTCTGGCCATTATATGCAGGGCCACCATCAGGGCAGTACTAGTGGTACTGCCATATGGGGCCTGGATGCAAATGTAAGAAGGGGCCCAGTGGCGTAGCTATAGAGGTCGCAGCAGTCACAATTGCAACCGGGCCCCAAAACCAGGGGGCCCCCTGCACCACAACTATAAAAAGTTACAATAGTGACTGGGGCCTATGTAATAAAATACACGGGCCCCTGTTACCATAATAGTAACAATATACGTTCCCTCCTCACTCCTGAGTGCAGCGGAGGTCCTGGCGTCACTTCAGGGCATGACGTTACGACGCTGTGCACCGCACAGCACGTCGAAACTCTGGATGGTGTCAGGAACTTCACTGCGCCCGGAGCCAAAGAGGAGGGTAAGTAAATCATTACTGTATGCTGGGACCATGTGGTAGGCATAGATGCAGAGCCCATCAGACAGAATCACACATGGTGTGATCCTGTCTACTGGGCCATGTATCTAAGCCTACCTTGTGGTAGGCTTATATGTGAACTTTTTTTTTCTACCACCTTAGTAATGGCCGCTGGCTGATTGGCTGGCGAAAAGGCTACCACTAACCCCAATTATTATCCCGGTACCCACCGCCACCAGGGATCCCGGGAAGAGCCGGGTACGATCCAGTACCCGACCATCTGTAGTGATGGCAGGGCACTGGGGCAGCCGCAGGCTGGTATTATCAGGCTGGGAAAAGGCTAAAAATATTGGGACTCTTTTTTTATTTAGAAAAAAATTAAGAAACATAATATGACATAATATAACAATCATAATATAAACTTTCCTCCACCGACAAACCCAACTCCAAAGCAGAAACCAAGCCACAAGAACTGCTTTGTTTCGCACTTTTGTCACCTTTTCCAGTCCTTTTCCGAGCTCACCATTGAAGTCATGTGACTGGTCCGACCTCATTCACGCCACCACTCACTCTTCAACCATTCTCCAATCTTTCCTTATATAAAAACACCCATATAACCCCCTTGAAACCTAAACACCCCCCTCTTAACTCAACATAAAAACCTGCAACCCATCACCACAACCAACACCCAAACATAATAAAATCACCAAAACCCCAACCAACCCCGTTTTTCCCTTTTTTTTCCCTCTATACTTATCTTTAATCCACTCCCACACTACACTCTCCACCTGTGGCCCCAAAATTCTACGGAAAGTCCTCTTGAGCTAAGTCCCAAAGTTTTTCCCCAGGGTGGGGACTGAGACAGGCCAGAGGCAGAAAAAAATCCACGTGCAAATAAATTCGCAACCCCAAGTCCATCACAACTCTGATCAACAGAGTCTAAGGCTACTCTATGGTTTTTAACAGAGCCCACCGCAAGGCAGGTTCGATTTTTCTGCATAGAACCCAGGTTGCTTTAACAGCGTTTGGTGTTGGATAAGAGGTGCAATGCAGGCAATACCAGAAACAATAACAAGACAGGCAGAGGGTAAACAGAAAGTCCAAATCACAAAGCTAGTGTATAATGGGGATTGCAGAGGTCAAAACCAGCTGGGAGCAGAAAGTCCAAATCAGTATCAAAAGGTAATCCAGAGACTAGCTAAGGTCCAGTTCCAAAAAGTGGAAATAGTCAGAGGTACAGGGTATAGTCAGTAGCTTGATCAAACACATAAAACAAGGAAAATCACAAGCAAAGAAAATATAACCAACCCAGATTTAAATACTCCACTCTTCAATGTGACAGGAAGTAACAAAGAGAAGTGGGATAGGCTCAACAACCAAAACCAGAACGGCCCCTAAGCTAGAGTAGTAGTCATGGTAATCTTAAACGGACAGACATTTCCTAACAGTACCCCCCTTTCTACGAGGGGCCACCGGACCCTTAAATCCCGGTCTAGCTTTCAAAGGAAGCTTTAAATAAAAGCATGTACTGAATAGGCAGGAACCCAAGTTCATTCTTCTGGCCTATACCCCTTCCAGTGTACCAAGTACTGGAGAGCACACCTGACCCTTCTGGAATCCACAATTCTCTGAACCTCAAACTCCAAATTTCCTTCTACACGAACTGGAGGAGGAGGTTTGTTGAGTGGATTAGATGATGGAAAAAAATGTAAGGAGAGATTTGGGAAAAACACCATGATTTTAAAAGACGGAGGAAGAGCCAGACGAAAAGACACAGGTTTAATTACTTCAACAATTTCATATGGACCAATAAACATAGGAGCAAACTTACGAGATGGTACTTTCAGTCGCAGATTCTATTTTTTTTTTTTATATATATATATATATAAGTCCTTTTATTTAAAACGTTACAGATAATATCACAGCTATATGGTTATGTAAAATCTTCAGTGTACAAGTAAAGTGGTGCAATCAACATCACACAGTAGAAATTAGTACAATGTGCTAGCAACATTTCAAAGTTTACATTTCTTCCAAAGTACAAACCAATATAAACATTAACAATAAAATCTGTTGTCCAAGCCACTTACAGATAAACATGTGCAAATAAGGACTATTAAAAAGTGAGTAATGTAAGACAATGAAAGTAGTATTAGAGATGTGATGGGTGCATCAGGAGTGCTCTGCATCTAGAGTTTCAGCAGTATCCAACCACAAACCCCAAATTTTACAAAATTTGTCAGGACAGCTGCGATGTTGATAAACCAGGCTCTGATATGTTATGATAGTGTTGACTAACCTCTTCCATTGCGATAGGGATGGAGGGTCATCCCCCATCCAATGCATTGCTATTACTTTCCTGGCCAAGAATAACGTTTCTTTTAAGAACATACAAATATGATATGTCCACATTTCTTCATCTAGAAGTCCAAATAGCGCAGTTTTAGGAGAATTAGGTAGAGCATCAGGTAGAAGGGATGTAAGAAAATCCAACACTTGTGACCAATAGGTAGAGATGTAGGGACAGTCCCACATAAGGTGCCAGAAATCTGCCTCTAAACTGTAACATCTATGGCAAGCCGAAGGGGACATTCTATCCATTTTATGCAGTCTAGATAGGCCTGATGTATGAAACACATCTGAATCCTTTTATTTTTAATAGCCGGAGAAACTGTGAGGTGAGAGCTTAAAACCGCAGTTCTATCTGCAGGAGTAAGATCTGGGATCTGCAGTAACCATTTATCATACACCGGCAGCGTAGCCGAGGACACTTTGGTAGACAACAAATTAGTATACAATGCAGAGATAAGACCCTTAGGGCCCTGCGACTTCAGTATACCTATTAAAGTGTACATAGATATGGTGATAGTATTGGGTGGGAACTGAGAATGAAAGGCATGGCAAAGTTGGAAATATCTGTACCATTGCAACTGGGGGAGATGGTGGACTTCCTGCAATTGAAGGAGGGTTAGAAATGCCCCATTTTTAAACACATCCCACGTAGTCAATATCCCCAAATGTTATTTCGAAAAAAGAAGAAAATTCCTCAGCACATCCTTGGAATATATAGAATAAAATGAGCTTTATTTGATCATCTTAAAAAAATCCATAGAGGACACAGGTAAGGCGTGTCACAGCTTACGCGTTTCGAACAGGTGTTCTTAATTTTTTTAAGATGATCAAATAAAAGTCTTTTTATACTATATATTCTACGGATGTGCTGAGGAATTTTCTTTCTTTTTTCTAAGTATGAAATTTCTGGCCTGCCTGCAAGCCCCCTCTCCAATTGCAATCTATTGAGGAACTACAGATCTCAGAAAGAGGATTGGGTGAGCACACTTGTGCCTTTTGCTGCCTTTTTTTTATCCCCAATTGTTGCCAAAATGAAGGATCAGGCATAGCCTGCATGGATGACAATGCGGGATTATGATATAATGGAAACTCTGGAAGGGTATCGCTAAAATGTAACATAGTCTTGCAGATGCGCCATAGTCCTAAGGCTACCCTGTGTATGGGAAGTAGCGCGGTAGGTCTCGTGAATTGAAGATATTCTAAATAACTAATCAAGCTATTGTCAGCCACCAGGGAGGCAAGTAAATAAGTAGAGTCTAAAAAAGGTGCGTCAATAAACCCATCGCGTAATCCCCGTATCCGGCACACCAAATAATATAAGTATAGGTCCATGGCCGGCCTTAGCTACGTGGGACTGGTGCATTCGCACAGGGTGCCGGGTACCATGCTGTAATGTCTAGCCAGTGGGTAAGCATGCCTGCTCTGCGGCTACTGCTCGGGGCGCCAGTGGGTCAGGTGTCACTCAATGACCTCAATACTAGCTGCCCCGAGCTGTGGCTCCTCTCACCAGCTCACCCTCTTCGTCTTACGTCCTAAGTGATAATCAGGCATGATGACATAACTCAGGATGCAAGACAGGGAGGAGAATATCTTCTCATGCATTCCTGGTCTGGTATGAACCACTATTTCCCCAGGGCTCAGCTCCAGCAACATCAGTGGGCACAGTGCACTCTTTGTGAGAAGTCCAGCAGGTCAGTCAGACTATGAGCTTTGGTTGTATGGGGGTACTGATGGGGGCCTAAAAAGGGGCAAAAATGGCAAATGGGCAGAGGATTCAGTGCCACCTTTGTGCCCATTTGCCATTTATAGCCCATTTATTGCTCTTCTGTGACAATGGGTGCTAAAGGGGCAGTAAATGGCAAATAGGCATCAAGAGGGCGCTGAACATAAGGAAACTAAAGGGGAAATAAGTGGCAAATGGGCACCAAGATGGCGCTGAACAACACTGTTATTAAATCGAAGATGGCACATTGTTCAGTTCTTCCATACCCTGTACACATTACGTTAAAGGTTAAAAATACATTTTGTTGAAGCAGTAGAAGAGAACTTAAAATAAAAAAATAATTAAAACTTACCTCTCTCTTCCCAGACGTTCTTGCGCTGGGGGCTCCCCTCGCCTCTGTTCTATGTTTGTAGGAATGCCTGGGAAGAGCCATAGCTTTTTTTTTTTCTGTCAATGGAGTGGTGTGAGGGCTTATTTTTTAGGGAGGAGTTGTAGTTTCTATTGGCACCATTTAAAGTACCATATAATGTACTGGGAAAATGAAATAAATTATTTGTGGGCTGAAATTGGAAAAAACTGTGATTCCCCCATTGTTGTTTGGTTTCCGATTTTACGGCTTTCTTCATGCGGTAAAAACAACAATTTATCTTCATTCTGCGGCTCAATACGATTACGGTGATACCAAATTTATATAGCTTTTTTTATGTTTTACAACTTTTACAAAGAAAAAGCTATTTGTTAAAAAAAAAGTTTTGTTTCACCACATTTGGAGAGCTACAACTTTTTTTTATTTTTTGGTCGATTGAGCGGTGCGAGGGATTACTTTGTGCGGGACAAGCTGTAGCTTTTATTGGTACAATATTTTGGTACATACAACTTTTTGATGTCTTTTTATTATTATTTTTTTAGAGCTAACGTGAACAAAAACCAGCTATTTACTTTTCTTTTTACGGCCTTCACAATGTGAGTTAAATAAGAAGTGATAAAAAGTACCAATATTGCCCAAGTGGACAGCAGTTTTAATATTTTTTCTGTTAAACAAAAGACAGCCTTTGAGAAAACAGAGTAAAGGTAATTTCACATTACCACTGCCCATCTACTAAATGCGCCAGGAGCTTTTCCACCGCATATGATAAATGGACAGGTAGGACGTAATGTGAAAACAACCTTAACCCGTTAGTGACCGCACCATTGTGTTTTTACGGCGGCCACTAACGGGCTTTATTCCGATGCAATAGCCTTTTTACGGCGCTGCATCTGAATAAGTAAACAGAGCAGGGAGCCGTTAAATATCCCTGTTCTCAGCTACCAGAGGTAGCTGAGGGTTAGGGGGCATCCCTGCTCAAACGTGTGAGATCGATATTAGTATCGATCTCACCAGTTTAACCCTTCATATGCGGCGCTCAATAGCGAGCGCCACATCTGAGTGGTTTGGAGAGAGGGAGGGAGCTCCCACTCATCCCACTGACACACGGCGATAAAATCGCTGAGTATCTGTGTCTCCGATGGCAGCCGGGGGCCTAATAAAAGGCCCCCAGGTCTGTCTGTAGTAAATGCCTGCTAGGTCATGCCTCTGGCATGACCTAGCAGATGCCTGTCCGTTTTACACGGACAGGCATAATACACTGCAATACAGAAGTATTGCAGTGTATTATAAATGTGATGGGATAATCGCATAGTGAAGTCCCCTAGTGGAACTAGTAAAAACAGTAAATAAAAGTTTAATAAAAAGTGAAAAAAAAAAATGAAAAACACAATTTTCCCTCTTACAAACTGCTTTATTATTAAAAAACAAAATAAAGAAAAAAAGTTACACACATTTGGTATCGCCACGTTCATAATGACCCTGACTATAAAGTTATTACATAATTTAACCCGCAAGGTGAACGTCGTAAAAAATAAAATAAAAAAACATGAAAAATTGCTGTTTTCTTTGAATCCAGCCTTGAAAAAAATGTGATAAAAAGTGATTAAAAAGTCGCATCTACTCCAAAATGGTACTGATAAAAACTATAATTTGTCCCACAAAGAAAAAAACCCTCATACAACTGCATCGGCGAAAAAATAAAAAAGTTATGGCTCTTCAAATATGGAGACACAAAAACAAATAATTTTGAAAAAAAGTGTTTTCACAGTGTAAAAGTAGTAAAACATAGAAAAACTGTACAAATTTGGTATCGTTGCAATCGCAACAACCCACTGAATAAAGTTATTGTGTTATTTATACCACACAGTAAACGGCGTAAATTTAGAACACAAAAAAGTTAATAAAAGTTAATCAATAAATTCTATGTACCCCAAAATGGTGCTATTAAAAATTACAACTTGTCCCGCAAAAAACAAGACCTTATACAGCTATATCGATGCAAAAAGAAAAAAGTTATAGCTCTTTGAATGAGACGATGGAAAAACGTACAAAATGGCTTGGTCATTAAGGTCTAAAATAGGCAGGTCATTAAGGGGTTAACAAAACATAGGCCTTGTTCATAGAGAGCTTAAAAAACAACAACTTGTTAACATGTTAAAAACACTAGCGTTTTTGTAAAGTGCTTTTTAAACTACAGGAGGTTTTGACGTGTGTTCATTGCTTTTTTTGTCATTTAATCAGGACTCCCATTGACTATAGGAATTAGGCGCATTTTTGGTGCATTTTCGGTGCGTTTTAAGTGCCAAAGAATTGACCTGACGCTTGTTTGTTTTTTACGCGATGCGTTTTTAAACAAACGCGTTGTATGCACTTACATTTATGTCAATGGGAAGCTTAAACAAAGCATTATACATCTCGCCGTCCGAACAAGGGCCTTACAGTACAAACAAAAGCACCAAATGCCACATTACATAACAATGATAAATGGAGTGGGGGGCACCATAGGACAATTTCGCACAGGGCACTCTGTAGCCTAAGGCCGGCTCTGTATAGGTCTAATAACGCTATTCCTCCATCAATCGTGGGGCGTTGCAGGGTAGTCAATTTAAGTTTTGATCTGGAGGAGCCCTAAATTAAGATAATTAGTAGAGAATTTAGTGAACGAAAATATGATTGGAGGACGGATATCGACATATGTTGTAGTATGAACAAGCAGTTAGTTTGAATAAACATTTTAATAAGGTTAATGCGTCCCGCTACCAATAAAGGCAGTTTAGACTATAGCTTTAGTTTCAAACCTATGTGGGACAATAGTGGATCAATACTTTCAGTCTTCGTATCAGCATGATCAAGAACCATCACATTACCAAGATATGTGAATTTGGTGACCACCGCTAAGCCGCCTTGGGATACGATAGAGTCTGGGATTGGATTAATTGCCATGTACATTATAGAAGACTTCTGCCAATTAACTCTTGGTCCAGAGAACTGTGAAAAGGTATCAAGTAAGTGAATGGCGTGACCAAATGACTCATTGGGGTTATGTAGAAAAAAGCACCATATCATCCACGTAAAGTCCGATTACACTGGTTCTTCCATCCCATTGCACACCAGCTATCGAGGAAGTAGATCTCAATCTAATCGCAGTGGCCTCAATAGCAATAGCGAATAAGGCCGGGGAGAGGGGGCATCCCTGTCTTGTGCCCCTAATGAGAGAAAATGAATCAGAGGGAATGCCATTAACCATCTAGGCCCGGGGATTTATAAGGTGCCATTTCACGAATGGCAACCTGACGTTCCTCCATAGAGATGGAGGCCTCAAGTGATGCAACTTGTGTCGAGAATAGGGTGGGGAAGGTCAGGTCACTCAGATAAGTCAGAACGTCAGCTATGGTCATTAGAGGAGCTCTATAAATTAGCATAATATTCCCTAAATTTGCTGGAAATGGCATCCCCTTCTGTCAGTATATCGCCATTACAGTCCTGACTTTTCAAAATCGTGTTGTAGGTGTTAAACTGTTTGATTAAATGTAATAACAACTGGCTGGATTGGTTGCCCATCTCAACATAATATTGACCTGTGAAAAACAGTTTACATTTTGCCTTAAGGTGGAGCCAGTGTTTATATAATCGAGTTAAGTTTAACCAGTTAGCTTTATGGGCCTCTGAGGGGTCCGAGATGTATAATGATTCCGCAGAGGCCACATGGTCCTCAGCTGTCTTCTCGGAATGGGCCGTGGATTTTTTTATATAAGAAATTGTAGATCGTAAACAGCCTCAGAGATACGCCTTAAAGGTATCCCACTTTAAAGTAAGAGGGATAGGGGCATCATGTACCTGTGGGAACTGTGTAGTTTGATCTGGGATACCGTCAGAAGAACCAATAAATGTCAGCCAGAAAGGATTTAACTTCCAGCCAGGTATTAAATGTCGCCCAGGAAACTGTAATCTAACAAGTATTGCACTATGGTCTGAAATCCCCTTCCGAGAATGAGAAATCGAAGTAGCGTACAGTGACAGATTAGGAGAGCCGAAAATATAATCAATTCTGGAGAGGGTCTGCGGACCCGTGTAGTGACAGGTGTATTCCAGAGTCTGTGGATGGTGGTGTCTCCAAAGATTGATACAGCACACACCCTCTATCAGCTGACACAAGGGAGTGACGCCCTGTGATCAGCGGTCCATAGATGGGGACATCACCCGGTTAATGTCACCCATACACAAAATATAAGGCAATTGCCACCTGAAGAAAACTAGTGTTGGCCTCCGGTGGATTATAAATACATAAAATAACATAAGGTTTGGTGTCTATTTCAGCATAAGTAAACCCAAATCTGCACACAGGCTCTCTTCGTGTTTGCATGGGGTTCCAACATACAGAACGGTGTATCAACCAAAGTGAAAGTTATGAAAAGAGTGACACACACTTTCTATCCAGAGTTTTTTGAGGCCGCCAGATCTATCTCTTGTCAGGTGAGTCTCCTGCAAGCAAATTAGGTGGGGGCTGGATCGTCTAATATGAGAAAACACAGAGGCATGCCTATGCACAGTTCCCTAACCTCGCACATTCCATGATACACAGTTCAGAGACATAGCCGTAGAAACCAGAACAGATACATATCACCCAGAATCAACCACCAATATCTAGGGGCCTTCAATCGTGCTTGACGCAGTGCTGTATCTCGATTCCTATAATTTAACAATTTAACCAGGAAAGGTCTAGGGGCAGCACCCGGTAGTGTTGGTTTAGCCGGAACATGGTGAGCTCTCTCAACCACAAAACAAGTGGAGAAGGCCGATTCCCCTACATTAGTTTAGAGCCAATGTTCAATGAATACTTCAGGGGTTTGTCCCTCAGATTTCTCTGGTAAGCCAATGATACGCAAATTATTACGAAAAAGCCGATTTTCCAGATCTGTTTTTTCGACTGACAGGCATCTGCTTTACGACTGGTAGCAGCTAGAGCAGTAGCAAAAGGGCCAACTCTGTCTTCCATATGGGAGAGTCTAGTCTCCAGTTCTCCCATGCGTCCCCTTATATTTTGCATGTCCTTGCGAAGCAGACTGACGTCAATCTTTATCTCATCAATCTTGCCTGTGAGAGAGGTCATACAAGCACCAATAGCTGTCAGAAGCTGCATAGACACTTGGCGAAGCGTAAGTTCAGGCTCCGTATCTGAATCTATATCACAGTGGGGGTGAGGGTCCACCCCTCTATGTATGGTGTGTGCCGATCTCGTCTTACGAGGAGTGGAACTATCATCTTCATGATCATTACAGGAAAAATCTTTTAGCTTATTCAATGCTGACTGATTAGATTCGATTTCTGCATCTTGTATATGTAAGTTGTGATGAACAAGAGTATCAGTACTAATAATGGAAATAGGATTGTATCAGCGGGTACAATCCCTTCCACACACACGAGACAGACTGCAGTCAGCAGTGGCGTTGCTATAGGGGTCACAGCGGTCGCACTTGTGACCGGGCCCCAAAGCCATGGGGCCCGCTCGCACCACCTCTGTAAAACAATGATATGAGGCTGCTGCACAAGCAACATGAAGATTGGAGGCCGCGGAACTTGAAAGAAGTCAACTGCTTCCGTCAATTGAGCGCCACAGGCAAAGAACGCTATGAAAAACGCTTTCTCTGCCTCCTATTAATTTCAATGGGAGGTCAGAGGTGGAACCATGGCAAGAAAGAGCATGCCGCTTTTTTTACAGCGAGCAGCATGGCGTGATCCTGTCTGCTAGGGCCTGTATCTAAGCCTACCACATGGTAGGCTTAGATACAAGGCCCCAGCAAACATTAATCTTATACTGTATAAGATTACTGTCTGCTGGGCCCTGTATCTAAGTTTACTTTGTGGTAGGCTTAGATACAGGGTCCAATAGACAGTATCACACATTGGGCCTGTATCTAAGCCTATCACCTGTTTTACTAATGTTTTTTTTTGCGTGTTTGCGTTTTTTTACAGGTTCGGTTGTTGCACTACGTCGGATTTGAGGACTACTCCGATGACGTATTTTATATTTTCAATAAAATGGTTAACGAGGATTGTGTGTTTTTTTTTTATTTCCATAAAATATTTTTTATATGTCTTTGTATTTTTTTTAAACTTTATTACTACCGCCCTAGTAATGTCCGCTGGCTGATTAACAGCGTCCATTATTAAGGCGAGGCTTAGTGTTAGCTGGTGCAGAGTCTAACACTAACCCACATTATTACCCCAGTACCTACCACCACCAGGGGTGCCGGGAAGAGCCGGGTGTGATCCAGTACCCGACCATCTGTAGTCATGGTCAGGTACGGGGGGCAGCTGCATGCTGGTACTATCAGGCTGGGAAAGACCAAAAACAGTGGGGCTTCCCACCCTGGTAATGCTAGTCTGCTGCTGCTATGTTGAATCTGGCTGGTTATAAAAAATGGGGGGACACCACGTCATTTAAAAAAAATAATAATAATAACAATAATTGGAAAAAACGATGTGGGGACCCCTCCACTTTTCATAACAAGCCAGATACAACGTAGCAGCAGCAGACTAGCATTACCAGGGTGGGAAGGGCCACTGTTTTTGGCCTTTCCCAGCCTAGTAATACCAGCCAGTGGCCGCCCCAGTACCCGGACATCACTACAGATGGTCAGGTACTGGATCACACCCGTCTCCTCCTGGTACCCCTGGTGCCAGTGGGTACCGGGGTAATAATGTGGGTTAGTGTTAACCTCTGGACCGGCTAACAATAAGCCCCGCTTTAGTAATGGACGCTGTCAATCAACCAGCGGCCATTACTAAAACTGTAGTAATAAAGTTTAAAAAAATACAAGGACATAGAAAAAATATTTTGTTGAACTTAAAGCCCCCACACAACCCTCATTAACCATTTCATTGAGAATAAAAAAAACGCCTTCAACAACCGAACCTGCAAAAAACAACAACAAAAAATTGTGACACATAAAAAAGCCCAGCAATTCTTATACTTACCTTTCCTGGGTCCAGCGATGGAGCCACAATGTCAGAGAGCTGGGCCCTATATCTAATCCTACCATGTGTAATACTGTCTGCTGAGCCAATGTATCTAATCCTATTCATAGCTATAGGGTCGTAGTGCTATAGATATGCCGTCTCATATAAATATATATATGTATACACACATACACACATATACACGTACACACATTTTTTTTTGTGGAGGACATATGTATTGGGGCTTTCGTCCCTGACATTTTAAGACTTTAGCGACACATCTGGCTGCTAGTGCTGCATCGTTGGGTCACTTAGGAGACCCAGCAATACAGCTGAATGCTGCGGGCCTTCGGCCATGAGAAGAAGTTTGGGGGGGCCCAAGATGAACTTTTGCACCAGGGCCCATGAGCCTTTAGCTACGCCCCTGGCAGATAGTCAAACTTGAGTAAGGCACGACGTATAAAGCTCAGTGTGACGAGAAATTATTGCAAGTCAGCTATGCAAACAGTCTTGAATGAGACAGCAAAGAAGTGATTTAAGTCAGGGTCCCATGCAATGCATGCGTGATCTCCCAAATTGGCCTTTCAACTCACCAGCGATGCACCTCATGTAGTGCGGCAAGACCTCAAAGCTGTTGCAGGTGTCCATCCCGTTATTGTCGCCGGTTGACGCTGTATGTAAAAATGTTGGTGGCGGAGGTGGGGCAACACCCCACAAAGCCCAGATGCCGGTTGGCGATTGCAGGCTGTGGCCTCTCAGTGAGCTGCCACTAGGAGTCAGGTCTGGGCCTAATCTTGAGACTCAAGCTGGAGCGGGAGATGGCGATATGCCAGGAAGCACACAAGGAAAGTCGGTCAGCAGCTGATTACCTTCCGACAAAGCCAGGTGCCAGAGCAGTGACGTCTTCGGCCATTGAGGAGTAAGGAGAGGGATCACGTTAGAGGTAAGTAGCAACGCTGTACCAGGCCACAAACCACCACGCCTATCTACACAGCTGATGGAGTCATGATTCAGCCACACCAGATCTCTGGAGCGAGGTTTGTAATGTCCAAAGGCTATCCGTTCACTTTTTGATCATTAAGATGCCAGGATGAGTCACGATAGTGATAGGATTAAGTACGGTCCCCAGGAGCTCAGTTCAGATGCCACCGTTCATCTTGCCTGTTGGCCACGCCCCCCATCCCCTCAGTCACAGAGTCTTAGTAGAAAGAGTCACACCTTTTGACCCACGCAGCACCCACCGTACGTTTTTTGTCAGCATTTTTCTTTTGAATAACTTGGGAGTTCTTCAGGTTTAATTAAACCTGAGCACAAACTGTGTACAGTTTATTTGATTCAACTTCCACCTCAGGGTTATCACTAGAAGAGGCGGAAAATGAACCAAAACGAGGATGAAAACCATAATTACAGAAAAACTGCGAGGTATCAAGAGAAACATGATGACTGTTATTTATAGCAAACTCTGCTAGTGGGAGATACGGGACCTATTCAGCCTGATTTTCCGCAATATAAAACCGAAGATATTGTTACAAGGTTTGATTAAAGCGCTCGGTTTGACCATTAGTCTCAGGGTGAAAAGTAGTAGAGAACGATAACTTTACACCAAGTTTCTTACAGAAAGCTCTCCAGAAATAGCCTCAAATTGTACACCTCTATCTCATAAAATATTTTCTGGAATACCATGCAGACGAACTACCTGAGCAATAAATAATTTAGACAGAGTTTTGGAATCAGGAAGTTGAAGCAAAAGAATGAAATGACACATTTTACTGAAACAGTCCACCACATCCCAAATTATAGTTTTCCCTTGAGAGGGAGGCAAATCGGTGATAAAATCGATAGACAGATGAGACCAAGGTTTCTGTGGAACAGACAATGGAAGTAGTTCACCCACAGGATGAACTCGAGGAGTCTTAGCGCGGGCGCAGACATCACAAGCCGAGACATAGGATGTCAAATCACGCGACAAAGACGGACACCAGTAGAGCCACGATACTAATTCTTTAGTACCAGTTATCCCTGGATGACCACACAAAACCGAATCATGTAACTCATTGAGCAAACGAAATCTGAACTGAGGAGGGACAAATAATTTTCCAGCAGGAATGTTTTGCAGAGCGAGTTGCTAACATTTATAAATCTCAGTTACAAGATCAGGCGATATTGCATAAACCACTATCCCCTTAGATAAAATAGTTTCAGGATGAATGTCGGGGACCTGTGAGGAACAGAAATTTAGAGATAGTGCTTCGGCCCCGACATTTTTAGACCCGGGTCTGCGGGTTACAATAAAGTCAAATCTGGTAAAGAACGAGGCCCACCTAGCCTGTCTGGGATTGAGACATTTGGCTGATTCTAAAAAAAAGTCAGGTTTTTATGGTCAGTCAGTACAATAACTTGATGTCTATCCCCCTCTTCAAACGCCCACTTAATAGCAAGAAGCTCACGATTACCTATATAATAATTTTTCTCACTGTCTGAATATTTGCAGGAAAAAAAAGCACAGGGTCAATACAGAAGATCCTTCAGACAACACAGCCCCCAAACCTATTTCTAAAGCATCAACCTCAACAAAAAAGGGGCTAGAAAGCTCAGGTTGAACAGGTATAGGTGATTCTATAAAACACTGTTTTAAGGTTTCGAAGGCGGAGACTGCATTATGTTTCCAATTTACAAGGTCAGAACCCACTTTGGGATCCGTCAAAGGTTTGCAATGGAGGAAAAATTATGAATACATTTTCGGTAATAATTAACAAAACCCAAGAACCTCTGCAGAGCTTTTAGTGAAGTGTGTTGGACCCAATTCGGTTGGACACAATCAAGAACTGCCTGAACCTCAGCGGAGTTCATACGAAAATCTTGAGGAGAAAGAAAATACCGCAAGAAATGAACTTCCTGAACTCCAAAATTAAATTTTTCAAATTTCACATAAAGACAATTTCCCTCAGCACTTGATGGACAGATCTTAAAAGTTGAACATGACAGGACCAATCGGAAGAAAACACAAGAATATCGTCCAGATACACAACCACAAAGCGTCCTATAAAATTTCCGAAAATATCATTAACCAGGTTCCGAAAAGCCGCTGGAGCATTATTTAAACTGTCTTCCACTCATCCCCTCTGTGAATACCAACCAAATTGTAGGCCCCACGTAAATCCAGTTTAGAGAACCACCTGGCTCCTGAGATCTGATTAAGCAGGTCCGGGATGGATGGAAGAAGATACTGATCTTAACGGTAAAGTTATTTAATTCATGGTAGTCAATACAGGGTCTTAAACCGCCATCTTTCTTTTCAACAAAGAAAAAACCTGCACCCATCGGAGAAGTAGATGGACGAATATGACCCTTACGGAGACTGTCTTTAATATAATCTTTCATGGCCTGTCTTTCCTGAGCAGAAAGATTATAAATCCATCCCTCAGGCAGCTTAGCATTAGGGAGAAGCACAATGGGGCAGTCACACAGCCTATGAAAATTGTAAAGAAAATAAAATAAAAAAGAGGGATACTGTAGGCGCTGCTTGGTTGATAAAAGTTGGTTTATTGCATAAAGCAAGGTAAACAGATTGCTACGCGTTTCAACGTCGGACTGGCGTCTTCCTCAGGCAGAAGAAGACGCCAGTCCGGCGTTGAAATGCGTAGCAATCTGTTTACCTTGCTTTATGCAATAAACCAACTTTTATCAACCAAGCAGCGCCTACAGTATCCCTCTTTTTTATTTTATTTTCTTTACAATTTTCATCATCGCAACTCCTTTAGGTGTTTGCGTTTGGGGATCGGCAGCCGCTTGCACCTTTTTGCATTTACCTGCCAGTATTTGCAATTTGGAAAAGGAAGCACATATTTTGTTTCCCTGGAAAAACAAACCTCTTCTGGCGCCGTGTCCTTTTTTCTTTTATCTATCACACAGCCTATGAGGAGGGAAAGATTCACAACCAATTTCAGAAAAGACATCCTCAAAATATTGAATACACTCCGGCAACGATAGTGTGTTGCAAGATAAGTTAGGAGTAGACAAAGACATGGAAGAACCATAACATTTAGAATTCCACTTAATCCGATCTGCTTTTACCCAATCAATAACAGGATTATGTGTCTGCAACCATGGAATACACAATATTACCTTAGAAGGCAAATTTTCTAGGATAAAGAAAGAGATTTGTTCAGTATGCAAAGTACCCACTTCCAAAGTTACAGGCGGAGTGGAGAACTTGACCAACCCCTGAGAGAGAGGTGTATTATCAATAGCGGATACTTTGACAGCTGTACTCAGCCGAACAAGGGAGATCTTTTTGCAACCTGGAAATCCAAGAAATTAGCTGCAGAACCACAATCTGCAAAAGCTTGACCAGAAATACAAACATCATTAAACCACACATTAATCGGCAAAATTATTTTTTTAGAAAATGCGTTAAAAACCTGACTGCCCAGATGGCATTCCCGGGGACCATCTAGGCTCTGAAGCTTTCAGGAACTGGATGTTCTGGACATTTGGAACAGTTCTTGAGCATGTAACCAGCGTCCCCGCAATAGAAACACAGCCCTCTGCGTTTCCCAAAAAATTATCCGTTCTTGAGAAGACATAGTGGAGCCCAACTGCATGGGCTCTTGTGCATCAGATTAAGGGACCTCAGCGCAGGGAAGTGTAGAGGCCATTCTGAGCTTTAATTTTTGAGCTCTCGTAGTCGTCGGTCCAGACGCGCAACAACAGTAATGGCATCCTCTAAAGTCAAGGCGGAGGGTCATTTATTAAGAGATCTTTGAAGGTTTCCGAAAGGCCTCGGCAGAATTGACATCGGAGTGCAGCATTATTCCACTGCGAAGAGATGGACCACAGTCTAAATTCCGAACAATATAATCTTCGACAGGACTCTGTCGTTACCGGAGTGATAACAGATTGGCCTCAGTCACTGCAGTGATATCTGGTTCCCCATATATTAAACCTAAGGCCTCAAAGAAGATCTCCACAGAAAAAAGTTCAGGGGCATCAGCTCTCAACGAAAAATCCCAGGTTTAAGGATCTCTCTGCAAAAGTGAAATGACAACACCAACTCGCTGCTCTTTAGTTTCAGAGGAGAAAGGTCTTAGTCGAAATTACAACTAACAACTGTCACAAATATTAACTGGAACAACTGCTTGGGCCTGCACAGTTTCATGATGTTGAATCCTTATGGCCAGACCTTTTACCAGCTGAGTCAAATCATGCATCTGTTCCACCCGGGCTTGCATAGGTCCCATCGTGAATAAAGATAAAAATAAAGGGCTTGTGATTAGGTTATGTAATCACCAGTTGAGAAATTCCAGGGTGGAAGTTTAAGGAAATGCTAGGTGAGCGATTCCCCAAAGGATGGTGGAGACTGTCAGGAATGTGCATGCAAATAAATCCGCAACTCCAAATCCGTCACAACTCTGATCAGAGTCTAAGGCTACTCTATGGTTTTCGCCAGAGCCCACCGCAAGGCAGGCTGGATTTTGCTGTATAGAACCCAAGTTGCTTTAACAGAATTTGGTGTTGAATAAGAGGTGCAATGCAGGCAATACCAGAACAAATAACAATACAGCCAGAGGGTAAACAGAAAGTCCAAATCACAAAGCTAGTAGATATCAGGGATTACAGAGGTCAAAACCAGCCGGGAGCAGAACGTCCAAATCAGTAAGCAAAGGGTAATCCAGAGACAAGTCGAGGTCCAGTTCCAAAAAGAGCAAATAGTCAAAGGTACAGGGTATAGTCAATAGCTTGATCAAACACATGAAACAAGGAAAATCACAAGCAAAGAAAACAGAACCAACCCAGATTTAAATACTCCACCCTTCAATCTGATAGGAAGAAACAGAGAAGTGAGATATGCTCAACAACTAAAACCAGAACCACCCCAATGCTAGACTAGCAGTCATGGTAATCTTAAAGGGACGGACGTTTCCTAACACATACAATACAATACACATTACACAGTATCCTATACCATAACCAACACAAATTTTGTACTAAATAACGAACCCACTTTTAGCTCAGGTTCATTATCCTTAAGCCCTTCTGACACTCAAAACAAAAAGCATAGGTGAAAAAGAAAACCGCCCCTCACCAGGAAAAGTTCTCCTGACTAAGGCACCCCAAAAGTAAAGCATCTCCACATGCGAGAGGCCTTGGGTGCACCCAGTCTTTCGAATTACAAAGATCGCACCTTCACCAGGTGACCTAGGATGTTCCTACACACCTCTTCCCTCGGGAGGATTTTTTTCCTCGTCGAAACAAGGCACCGTGCATTCTAGGTGTAGAACCTTAAAACTACGCTAACTAAGAATAACGTACTGCGATCCCTGCCACCCCGTTCTCTGAATGCTCCATAAGCCCACTCAGCATAGGAAATGCCAGCCAGACCTGCCAGCCAATGGAGGCCCCAACCAGATCATATCCCCCTGTATTGTAGGGACATTCCCAATACTTCTATGGGATCCTCCTCGGATTTAAAAGCAACAAACCCACCCTTAGATCCCTACCTGGGCAATCCTTAAGGGCTAATGGACTATGGAAGTGCGAAGCAAGGACCCTTAAGTCAAGGAACTTCCTTGACAAGGTCACTTCACTCCTTTCCAGACCCCACTGGGGGATGACCTTCCGAATCAGGGCAACATAAGCCGGGAGATGCCCGTGCAACATACAAAAATCTTTCATTAGCCCTCCAGTCTTCCATTCTTGGAAGAAAGGCTGAAACCATCCCTTACAGGACACTACCCACCAAGGAGCCCTCTATTCATAAAGGTTTGACATATTAATTTTAATAAAGGTCGCACCTTTATTAACCCCTTCACGACATTTGTCGTAAGTATACGACATGGAAAGCCAGTGCTTCCCGCAAAACGTTGTATACTTACGCCAAATGTTTGGCACCGGCTCAGAAGCTGAGCCGGAGCCATCATCGCCGGATCTCAGCTGTATCTGACAGCTGACATCCGGCTGTAATGGCGGGGACCGAAATTAGCTTCGATCCCCGCCATTAACCCCTTCAATGCAGCGTTCAAACATGATCGCTACATTTAAGCTGTTTGCAGCTCATCGGAACCCCAGCAATGAAATTGCCGGGGTTCCGGTGGCTGCAATGGCAAACGGAGGCCTAATACTGGCCTCCCGGTCTGCCTAGCATGGAAGCCGGTCAAGATCCGCCCGGCAGTGGAGCTGATCGGCTTCCGTAGCCGCCGGCAAGATGGCACCGGCTCAGGAGCTGACCCGGCGTCATCAGCGGTGGAAGTCAGCTGTATGTTACAGCTGACATCCACCTGTAATGGCAGGAACCGGAGCTAGCTCCGATCCCTGCCATTAACCCCTTCGATGCAGCAATCGAAAGCGATTGCTGCATCTTAGCGGTTGCTAGCAGATCGCCAGCCCTGACTGGCAATCAGGACTGGTGACTGCTGCTATGGCAACAGGAGACACAATGGCCTCCTGCTCTGCCATTACGGAAGCCGATTAGGCCCCGCCGGCATGCGAAGCCTAATCGGCTTGCTGTCAGTGAATAACTGACAGATCTAATACATTGCACAACGTAGATAGTGCAATGTATTAGAAAAAAAATAATCTGACAGTTGGACCGTCAAGTCCCCTAGAGGAACTTGAGAAAAAGTGTAAAAAAAAAAGTATAAAAAAGTGTAAAAAAAAGTGAAGAAAATAAAAGTTTGAAAACAATAAAAGTTTCAAGTAATAAAATGAAAAACAATCGCCCTTTTTCTCTTATCAAGTCCTTTATTATTGAAAAATAATAATATACCATATCTATTTGGTATCGCCGTGACCGTAACGAC
Organism: Rhinoderma darwinii; assembly: GCF_050947455.1. NCBI lineage: Eukaryota > Metazoa > Chordata > Amphibia > Anura > Rhinodermatidae > Rhinoderma > Rhinoderma darwinii. Next base: position 52,915,132 of record NC_134689.1, read on the forward strand.
CTGAGGTATCAAAATATTATATTATTTATTGCACGCAGTGTTTCTGTTTTTTGGTCACTTTGCTCTACAAATATTGGAATAAAAAGTGATCAAAAAGTCGCACGTATCCAGAAAGGGTACCTATGAAAACTATAGCTTGTCTCTCAAAAAACAAGCCCTCATACAGCTCCGTCGACAAAAAAGTTATGGTTCTCACAACTTGGCGACAGAAAATATACATTCTTTTTACAAAAGTAATTTTATTGTGCAAAAAGTTGTAAAACATAAAAAAGTGCTATAAATTAGGTATCGCCGGAATCGTACGGACCCGCAGAATAAAGTTAATATGTAATTTATAATGCATGGTGAATGCTGTATAAATAAAAACTAAAAAAAGTTGCCAGAATTGCGTTTTTTTGTTTACCTGGCCTCCCAAAAAATAGAATAAAAGATGATCAAAAAGTCGCATGTACCCCAAAATGGTACCAATAATAACTACAGCTCGTCCCGCAAAAAAAAGCCCTCATACCGCTACGTCTATGAAAAAATAAAATTAGCTAAGGCTCCAATAAGTCAGGAAATAAAAAATATGCAGTTGTGCCAGCCCGAGAGGAACATTTCTTCTGTTTCAAGAGGCGATTTATCAAGGAACTAAAATTAGAGAACCAGGAAGGGAAGGGCCCAAACATATCTGCTGGAAGCGACGGTGCTTGTATTATACCAGGACAACACTTTCCAGCAAAATTCCCCAAACTGCAAAGGTGCGGAGTGTGGACCAAAAGGGGGATAAGAAAGGACGCCACATATCAGTGCAACACTGGCCTGTGCAGAAAGGATTGCTTCACAGCGTAACACACATCTATGGATCATTTTATTGCTTTTTTACCCCATTATTATGCCACCTGGCTATGCCCCTGATGTACTCTGCCCAGCTTCAATATGCCCCCACATTATAAATGGAAACACCAGGAACAATCAAGCAAATCTACTACCAAGCAAAGCCAGCTCTCCAAAAGCCAAATGGCGCTCCCTCCACTCTGAACCCTACAATGTGCCCAAACAGCAGTTTCCTTCCACATATATGGCATCATCATACCCGGGAGAACCCTTTTATAAATTTTTGGGGTGTGCATCTCCAGTGGCATAAGCTGGGCATGACATATTTGTCACTGAAATGGCATATCTAGGGAAAAATATAAATTTTTCCTTTGCACCATTCGCAGTGCAATCATTTATGGAAAAGACCTGTGGGGTGAAAATGCTCACTACACCCCTTAATAAAAGCCTTGAGGGGTGCATTTTCCAAATTGGGTCACTTCTCAGGAGTTTCTTTTTATTATTTCACATCTGAGCCTCAATTTTACATGGTATGCTTTCACTCCTGAGCCTGGTCGAATGTCCAGACAAAAGATTAGTGCCCCATGTAGGGTGTTTCTAAAACCAGGAAACACTGCATAATAATTAGAGAGCTATTTTGTTATGGTGGCATAAGCTGGGCACCACATATTGGCATATCTATGGAAAAAATCCCATTTCACTCTGCAACATCGAATGCACACTAATTTCTACAAAACACCTGCAGGGTTAAAATGCTTACTAAACCTCTAGGTAAATGCATTGAGGGGTGTAGTTTGCAAAATTTGGTCACTTCTGGGGGGATTCCACTGTTTTGGGCCCTCATGGGCTTTGTAAATGTGACATGGCCTCCGCAAACCATTCCTGCTAAATTTGAGCTCCAAAAGCCAAATAGCTCTCTTTCCCTTCTAAGCCCTGCCGTGTGTCCAAACCACATGTGGGGTATTGTTTTACTCGGGAGAAATTGCTTTACAAATTTTATGGTGCTTTTTCTCCTTCAGTCTTTGTAGAAATGAGAAAAAATTAGCTAAACCTACATTTTCTTTGAAAAAAATTAGATTGTCATTTTCAGGGCCTAATTCCAATAATTTCTGCAAAAAACCTGTGGGGTCAAAACGCTCACTATACACCTAGATAGTTTCCTCAATGGCTGTAGTTTCCAAAATGGGGTCACTTGTGGGGGGGTTTCCACTGTTTTTCCCCCTTCAGGGGCTTTGTAAATGTGACATAGCCTCCGCAAACCATTCCAAGCTAAATTTGAGCTCCAAAAGCCAAATAGTGCTCTTTCACTTCTAAGCCCTGCCGTGTGTCCAAACAGCCGTTTATTACCACATGTGGGGTATTGTTTTACTCGAGAGAAATTGCTTTACAAATTTTGCAGTGCTTTTTCTCCTTTAGTCTTAAACCTGTGAGGTCAAAATGCTCACTATACCCCTAGATCATTTCCTTGAGGTGTGTAGTTTCCAAAATGGGGTCACTTTTGGGGGATTTTCACTCTTTTGGCACCACAAGAGCCCTTCAAACCTGACCTGGTGCCTAAAATATATTCGAATAAAAATAAGGCCCCAAAATCCTCTAGGTGCTCCTTTGCTTCTGAGGCTGGTGCTTCAGTCCAGTAGCACGATACGGCCACATGTGAGATATTTCCAAAAACTGTAGAACCTGGGCAATAAATATTGAGTTGCATTTCTCTGGTAAAACCTTCTGTGTTATAAAAAAAAATTATATTAAAAATGTATTTCTGCAAAAAAATATGAAATTTGTAAATTTCACCTCTACATTGCTTTAATTCCTGTGAAATGTCTAAAGGGTTAAGACATTTTCTAAATGCTGTTTTGAATACTTTGAGGGGTGAAGTTTTTAAAATGGGGTGACTTTTTGGGGGTTTCTAATATATAAGGCCATCAAAGCCACTTCACAACTGAACTGGCCCCTGTAAAAATAGCCTTTTGAAATTTGCTTGAAAATGTGAGAAATTGCTGCTAAAGTTCAAAGCCTTGTAACGTCCTAGAAAAATAAAAGGATGTTCAAAAAACGAAGCAAATATAAAGTACACATATGGGGGATGTTAATTAGCAACAATTTTGTGTGTTATAACTGTCTGTCTTACAAGCAGATACATTTACATTGAGAAAAATTCAAATTTTTGCAATTTTTCGCAAAATTTTGGTGTTTTTCACAATTAAATACTGAACATATCGAGAAAATGTTGCCAGTAACTTAAAGTACAATGTGTCATGAGAAAACAATCTCAGAATCACTTGGATAGGTGAAAGCTTTCTGAAGTTATTACCACATAAAGTGAAACATGTCAGATTTGAAAAATTAGGCTCTGTCAGGAAGGTCAAAAGTGGCCAAAGAGGGAAGGGGTTAAACACCACGTAGTTGACCATACCTAACCCTCTTGTCTCCGTGTGAGGTGTGTCACCTCCCTCTTGACTGGGTTTAGCCTGTTTCCCCACAACAGTTGGAAAAACAGGCTGTAGACCCGCATCCAAAAAGCCTCTGCTAATATACATATGCTGCCCAAAAATATTAACCAAGGGAGCAGGTATGTTTTTCCCAAGTTAACTCTCTCAGGGTTAAAGTCCAACCCTTCCACTGATCTACTCTCTTGCTGGCAACCTGCAGTCTACTCTCCCAATTTTTAATGAAGTAATCCCCCGGCCAAAATTGATGCCTAAAACTTTCACTGTTTCCTGAGGCACAGGGAGGGTGTCAGGGTGACAAAAATCAGGGTCCCCCACTCCCAGCCAAAGACATCCACACTTGTTCCGATTGTTCTTGGACCTGGATGCCACCAAGTAGCGGTCAACCTCTAAGGAGACAAAGGTAGTGACATCATCCGCATACGCCACCACCCTCATGGCCAGACCAGACACCCGCAGGTCACTCCCGCACCCGCCAACTATACCATAACCAACACAAATTTTGTACTAAATAACGAACCCACTTTTAGCTCAGGTTCATTATCCTTAAGCCCTTCTGACACTCAAAACAAAAAGCATAGGTGAAAAAGAAAACCGCCCCTCACCAGGAAAAGTTCTCCTGACTAAGGCACCCCAAAAGTAAAGCATCTCCACATGCGAGAGGCCTTGGGTGCACCCAGTCTTTCGAATTACAAAGATCGCACCTTCACCAGGTGACCTAGGATGTTCCTACACACCTCTTCCCTCGGGAGGATTTTTTTCCTCGTCGAAACAAGGCACCGTGCATTCTAGGTGTAGAACCTTAAAACTACGCTAACTAAGAATAACGTACTGCGATCCCTGCCACCCCGTTCTCTGAATGCTCCATAAGCCCACTCAGCATAGGAAATGCCAGCCAGACCTGCCAGCCAATGGAGGCCCCAACCAGATCATATCCCCCTGTATTGTAGGGACATTCCCAATACTTCTATGGGATCCTCCTCGGATTTAAAAGCAACAAACCCACCCTTAGATCCCTACCTGGGCAATCCTTAAGGGCTAATGGACTATGGAAGTGCGAAGCAAGGACCCTTAAGTCAAGGAACTTCCTTGACAAGGTCACTTCACTCCTTTCCAGACCCCACTGGGGGATGACCTTCCGAATCAGGGCAACATAAGCCGGGAGATGCCCGTGCAACATACAAAAATCTTTCATTAGCCCTCCAGTCTTCCATTCTTGGAAGAAAGGCTGAAACCATCCCTTACAGGACACTACCCACCAAGGAGCCCTCTATTCATAAAGGTTTGACATATTAATTTTAATAAAGGTCGCACCTTTATTAACCCCTTCACGACATTTGTCGTAAGTATACGACATGGAAAGCCAGTGCTTCCCGCAAAACGTTGTATACTTACGCCAAATGTTTGGCACCGGCTCAGAAGCTGAGCCGGAGCCATCATCGCCGGATCTCAGCTGTATCTGACAGCTGACATCCGGCTGTAATGGCGGGGACCGAAATTAGCTTCGATCCCCGCCATTAACCCCTTCAATGCAGCGTTCAAACATGATCGCTACATTTAAGCTGTTTGCAGCTCATCGGAACCCCAGCAATGAAATTGCCGGGGTTCCGGTGGCTGCAATGGCAAACGGAGGCCTAATACTGGCCTCCCGGTCTGCCTAGCATGGAAGCCGGTCAAGATCCGCCCGGCAGTGGAGCTGATCGGCTTCCGTAGCCGCCGGCAAGATGGCACCGGCTCAGGAGCTGACCCGGCGTCATCAGCGGTGGAAGTCAGCTGTATGTTACAGCTGACATCCACCTGTAATGGCAGGAACCGGAGCTAGCTCCGATCCCTGCCATTAACCCCTTCGATGCAGCAATCGAAAGCGATTGCTGCATCTTAGCGGTTGCTAGCAGATCGCCAGCCCTGACTGGCAATCAGGACTGGTGACTGCTGCTATGGCAACAGGAGACACAATGGCCTCCTGCTCTGCCATTACGGAAGCCGATTAGGCCCCGCCGGCATGCGAAGCCTAATCGGCTTGCTGTCAGTGAATAACTGACAGATCTAATACATTGCACAACGTAGATAGTGCAATGTATTAGAAAAAAAATAATCTGACAGTTGGACCGTCAAGTCCCCTAGAGGAACTTGAGAAAAAGTGTAAAAAAAAAAGTATAAAAAAGTGTAAAAAAAAGTGAAGAAAATAAAAGTTTGAAAACAATAAAAGTTTCAAGTAATAAAATGAAAAACAATCGCCCTTTTTCTCTTATCAAGTCCTTTATTATTGAAAAATAATAATATACCATATCTATTTGGTATCGCCGTGACCGTAACGACCTGAGGTATCAAAATATTATATTATTTATTGCACGCAGTGTTTCTGTTTTTTGGTCACTTTGCTCTACAAATATTGGAATAAAAAGTGATCAAAAAGTCGCACGTATCCAGAAAGGGTACCTATGAAAACTATAGCTTGTCTCTCAAAAAACAAGCCCTCATACAGCTCCGTCGACAAAAAAGTTATGGTTCTCACAACTTGGCGACAGAAAATATACATTCTTTTTACAAAAGTAATTTTATTGTGCAAAAAGTTGTAAAACATAAAAAAGTGCTATAAATTAGGTATCGCCGGAATCGTACGGACCCGCAGAATAAAGTTAATATGTAATTTATAATGCATGGTGAATGCTGTATAAATAAAAACTAAAAAAAGTTGCCAGAATTGCGTTTTTTTGTTTACCTGGCCTCCCAAAAAATAGAATAAAAGATGATCAAAAAGTCGCATGTACCCCAAAATGGTACCAATAATAACTACAGCTCGTCCCGCAAAAAAAAGCCCTCATACCGCTACGTCTATGAAAAAATAAAATTAGCTAAGGCTCCAATAAGTCAGGAAATAAAAAATATGCAGTTGTGCCAGCCCGAGAGGAACATTTCTTCTGTTTCAAGAGGCGATTTATCAAGGAACTAAAATTAGAGAACCAGGAAGGGAAGGGCCCAAACATATCTGCTGGAAGCGACGGTGCTTGTATTATACCAGGACAACACTTTCCAGCAAAATTCCCCAAACTGCAAAGGTGCGGAGTGTGGACCAAAAGGGGGATAAGAAAGGACGCCACATATCAGTGCAACACTGGCCTGTGCAGAAAGGATTGCTTCACAGCGTAACACACATCTATGGATCATTTTATTGCTTTTTTACCCCATTATTATGCCACCTGGCTATGCCCCTGATGTACTCTGCCCAGCTTCAATATGCCCCCACATTATAAATGGAAACACCAGGAACAATCAAGCAAATCTACTACCAAGCAAAGCCAGCTCTCCAAAAGCCAAATGGCGCTCCCTCCACTCTGAACCCTACAATGTGCCCAAACAGCAGTTTCCTTCCACATATATGGCATCATCATACCCGGGAGAACCCTTTTATAAATTTTTGGGGTGTGCATCTCCAGTGGCATAAGCTGGGCATGACATATTTGTCACTGAAATGGCATATCTAGGGAAAAATATAAATTTTTCCTTTGCACCATTCGCAGTGCAATCATTTATGGAAAAGACCTGTGGGGTGAAAATGCTCACTACACCCCTTAATAAAAGCCTTGAGGGGTGCATTTTCCAAATTGGGTCACTTCTCAGGAGTTTCTTTTTATTATTTCACATCTGAGCCTCAATTTTACATGGTATGCTTTCACTCCTGAGCCTGGTCGAATGTCCAGACAAAAGATTAGTGCCCCATGTAGGGTGTTTCTAAAACCAGGAAACACTGCATAATAATTAGAGAGCTATTTTGTTATGGTGGCATAAGCTGGGCACCACATATTGGCATATCTATGGAAAAAATCCCATTTCACTCTGCAACATCGAATGCACACTAATTTCTACAAAACACCTGCAGGGTTAAAATGCTTACTAAACCTCTAGGTAAATGCATTGAGGGGTGTAGTTTGCAAAATTTGGTCACTTCTGGGGGGATTCCACTGTTTTGGGCCCTCATGGGCTTTGTAAATGTGACATGGCCTCCGCAAACCATTCCTGCTAAATTTGAGCTCCAAAAGCCAAATAGCTCTCTTTCCCTTCTAAGCCCTGCCGTGTGTCCAAACCACATGTGGGGTATTGTTTTACTCGGGAGAAATTGCTTTACAAATTTTATGGTGCTTTTTCTCCTTCAGTCTTTGTAGAAATGAGAAAAAATTAGCTAAACCTACATTTTCTTTGAAAAAAATTAGATTGTCATTTTCAGGGCCTAATTCCAATAATTTCTGCAAAAAACCTGTGGGGTCAAAACGCTCACTATACACCTAGATAGTTTCCTCAATGGCTGTAGTTTCCAAAATGGGGTCACTTGTGGGGGGGTTTCCACTGTTTTTCCCCCTTCAGGGGCTTTGTAAATGTGACATAGCCTCCGCAAACCATTCCAAGCTAAATTTGAGCTCCAAAAGCCAAATAGTGCTCTTTCACTTCTAAGCCCTGCCGTGTGTCCAAACAGCCGTTTATTACCACATGTGGGGTATTGTTTTACTCGAGAGAAATTGCTTTACAAATTTTGCAGTGCTTTTTCTCCTTTAGTCTTAAACCTGTGAGGTCAAAATGCTCACTATACCCCTAGATCATTTCCTTGAGGTGTGTAGTTTCCAAAATGGGGTCACTTTTGGGGGATTTTCACTCTTTTGGCACCACAAGAGCCCTTCAAACCTGACCTGGTGCCTAAAATATATTCGAATAAAAATAAGGCCCCAAAATCCTCTAGGTGCTCCTTTGCTTCTGAGGCTGGTGCTTCAGTCCAGTAGCACGATACGGCCACATGTGAGATATTTCCAAAAACTGTAGAACCTGGGCAATAAATATTGAGTTGCATTTCTCTGGTAAAACCTTCTGTGTTATAAAAAAAAATTATATTAAAAATGTATTTCTGCAAAAAAATATGAAATTTGTAAATTTCACCTCTACATTGCTTTAATTCCTGTGAAATGTCTAAAGGGTTAAGACATTTTCTAAATGCTGTTTTGAATACTTTGAGGGGTGAAGTTTTTAAAATGGGGTGACTTTTTGGGGGTTTCTAATATATAAGGCCATCAAAGCCACTTCACAACTGAACTGGCCCCTGTAAAAATAGCCTTTTGAAATTTGCTTGAAAATGTGAGAAATTGCTGCTAAAGTTCAAAGCCTTGTAACGTCCTAGAAAAATAAAAGGATGTTCAAAAAACGAAGCAAATATAAAGTACACATATGGGGGATGTTAATTAGCAACAATTTTGTGTGTTATAACTGTCTGTCTTACAAGCAGATACATTTACATTGAGAAAAATTCAAATTTTTGCAATTTTTCGCAAAATTTTGGTGTTTTTCACAATTAAATACTGAACATATCGAGAAAATGTTGCCAGTAACTTAAAGTACAATGTGTCATGAGAAAACAATCTCAGAATCACTTGGATAGGTGAAAGCTTTCTGAAGTTATTACCACATAAAGTGAAACATGTCAGATTTGAAAAATTAGGCTCTGTCAGGAAGGTCAAAAGTGGCCAAAGAGGGAAGGGGTTAAACACCACGTAGTTGACCATACCTAACCCTCTTGTCTCCGTGTGAGGTGTGTCACCTCCCTCTTGACTGGGTTTAGCCTGTTTCCCCACAACAGTTGGAAAAACAGGCTGTAGACCCGCATCCAAAAAGCCTCTGCTAATATACATATGCTGCCCAAAAATATTAACCAAGGGAGCAGGTATGTTTTTCCCAAGTTAACTCTCTCAGGGTTAAAGTCCAACCCTTCCACTGATCTACTCTCTTGCTGGCAACCTGCAGTCTACTCTCCCAATTTTTAATGAAGTAATCCCCCGGCCAAAATTGATGCCTAAAACTTTCACTGTTTCCTGAGGCACAGGGAGGGTGTCAGGGTGACAAAAATCAGGGTCCCCCACTCCCAGCCAAAGACATCCACACTTGTTCCGATTGTTCTTGGACCTGGATGCCACCAAGTAGCGGTCAACCTCTAAGGAGACAAAGGTAGTGACATCATCCGCATACGCCACCACCCTCATGGCCAGACCAGACACCCGCAGGTCACTCCCGCACCCGCCAACTGTCCGCTATCGTCCCTCCTAAGGAAAGGGTCAATTGTGAACACATATAACAGTAGGTTCAAGGGGCAGCCCTGACGGACACCAGAACCCACCCCAAAAGTGCAGCCAACCCAACTATTTACCAGTGGAAAGGACTCAGCCCTGCATATAATGTTTGTAACCAATTTGCAAAATCCCCCGGAAGACCGTATCTCAAGAGAGTGGACCAGAGATACTCGTGGTTAACTCGGTCAAATTCTTTTGCCTGATCCAAAGACAGCAAAAACCCCTTCCAGTGACCCACCCCATCCTGCTCCACAGCCCCTGGAACACCAAGGACAACACAAAAAGTGCTATGGCCCGGAACAGTGCGGTGATGGGACCCCGAAAGGAGCTGTAGTGCAAACTCGACCAACCTGTTGAACAGTATTTTTTACATAATCGCTGTCTACATGGGGACCCCAGTTCCCAATGTGGAGCGGATCCTTACCCTTTGACAAAATTATCAAGGAAGACCTCCTCATTGACCTTGGCAAAGTGCCCGAGGATAGACACTCATTTAACACCTTGGTCAACAGGGGAGCCAAGAGGTCCTTAAAGGTCTTAAAAAACTCGGATGTTCAGCAATCCAGCCCTGGCAACTTCTTTAGGGACAACCCCTCAATCGCCCTTTTCACTTCCTTTTCCTTGATCTCTTCTGTCAAAACACCAAGAGAAGGGTTTAGGATTCAGGATTCGCATCAGCCAGGAAAGCTGACAACTTATCAGGATTTAGCTCCTTCTACCCAGGAGGTACGAGTAGTAAGTCCTGACGACCTCCAATATCCCTGATTTGGACCTGTTCAAGGGTACTGTCAACCAGGCCCACCACATATTTAGAAATCACTGACATCTCACAATTCCTGTAAAGGTCGGGTGAGCGGTACTTCCCAAAATCTCTTTCAAAGACCAAAGACGTGTGCCTATCATACTGGCACCTCCTGAGTAGTGATTTCACACAAGAGATATCCTAACGGCTACATCCAGTTGAGACAAGTTGTTTGAGATGCTGTCTATCCAGGCTCCGAGGTTTGAGAGCTGGCGGAAAAATCTCATGGTGCGGTGTTTGAACATCTCCCACCACTCCGACTTACTACTGCTAAGGCCCAACAATGGTACCTGGCTCTGCAGAAATTACTCGAAGGATTCTCTCACTTCCACCTCTTACAGGAGTACCAAATTCAGCCTCCAACAAACCTCTGCCAAACCGAGGGGTCTCTGCAATATTCAGAGAAAAAACAATTCAACAGTGATCAGAGAACTCTACCTCCACAACCGATAATGGTGAAGAGATAGCCTCCTCCTTTAAATAAAACCTATCTATTCTAGCCCTAGTCTGACTACCTTTATGATACGTGAACCCCGTGCAGTCTGGGGTGTGCCTGATGTGGACATCCACCAGATGCACCTCACTGGCTATGCTATTTAAGGCGACGATGTCATAAGACAGCCTTTCTTTGCAGCCTCCCCTATCTCCTGGTCTTATGACCGGAGTGATGTCTCCTCCAAAGATACACGACGTCTGGTAAAAAGAAAAGGCTTATTCTTCATAAAGAGGCACTTTCGGTGCCATTTACTTTTGGGACCATAGATTTTTATGAGCCTGAGTTCCTGCCCCCTTATGAAGATGTCTAAGACCAGACACCTCCCCATTTCCAACTCAATTACCCGCCGGCATTTTACCTCCGCAGTCTAAAAAAGGCCTGCCACTCCGCTATGCGGCTCCGCCGCAAGAGACTGGTCAGATGGTCAGAGCCTCCACTCCCTTCTCACCTTGTATACAGACACTATATATGTCACCCCGGTCTCTTGCAAAAATAAAATGTCAGCTTCAACATGGCCGAGAAAAATCGAAGGCCATAAATCTGTCCGTATCTGACTTAATGCTGGCAACATTAATACTTGCCGGCGTCAACAGAGTGGGTACAGCCATCATAAGTAACTGAGTTAGACAGCCTTTCTCTCACCACCCCTGGTAGGAACATCGTTTGGGGGCTATTCTTCTAAACCACGCTTTAAGCAACTTGACAAATCCATATCTGGAGATGTAAGTCCCCCCCCCCCCCCGCACTTGGGGTACACCTGCCTCACGACTACCTTAATGCAATGATGCTGATAACACCTCCTCCTCCTCTTTCGGGGATGCACTCCTCTCTTGGAGAGGGGGAAAGGCCTCCACCGACACCTTAACCCCATCCACCTCCTACTCCAAAGAGGAAGAGATATCATGGAGAGCCCGGTATTGGCTCGAGAGTACCGCCAGGGGAGATCCAGATAACCCTTCCTTTGGTATCTGGCTGGCTCTTGCACCACCCTTTTCTTTTTTTCTTGCCATCTGCCACTACCCTCGCCTGAACTTTCCTCACACTAAGTACTTTGGGAGTTGGCATCCTTTTCATTAACTAGTCTCTGGATCTCCTCCTCCAAGGCACTATCACCGGAAGCCTCTGCAGATCCTTTAGCCTCCTGGAAAGCAACAAGCTGAACCCCCTTTACAGAGGGCCCCCCCTGCTCCCTCTCCCAACAGCGACGTTCCTGTCTCCTTAGTTTGGAAGGAGACAGGGTTTTTTCTGTCCTCGGCCCTCCCCCACCTTCCCCAGCAGAGGGACCAACCCCATAGTCACCAGCAGAGCCTATCCCACCTGGGGACAGAACTAGGTTGGCAAAAGAACGTGGACAATGACTGAAGGAGTGACCTAGGTCATCACACAGGTTACAACGAATGACCCCACAAGATGCGGCAAGGTGACCCGGGCCCACAGTGCACACATCTTCTCCCTACATTGTGCACTAAAGTGTGTGGGGCTGCCGTACCTGTAACAGACCTTCGGCTGTCTTTGGTAAAAGACCAGGATCCTATCCCTCCCCAGAAAAGCTGAGCAGGGAATGTGGGTAAGTGTGTTCCCCTGGACTTTCAGCTTTACCGAAAAAGTCCAGGCACCAGACCAAATATCATGTTCATCACGGTTCTTCTGCGATATCTCCATGATCGCACCATACCTTTCTATCCACATCAACACAAGAGAGCGACTCACTGGATGTTAAAACAGTCACCCTCTTGGCATTTTGATGGGATGCCGCAGAAACCGCAAAACCCTGCGTCCGCGCTAGCTCATAGCGAGTCCAAAATAGTTAAAGTACCTCCGGCCTCACAAAGCTAACGTCAGACACCGGGGTACCGTAGAGGGGATATCCGTGGCTACAAACCCTATCCCCAGGAGCAGCACAACCACCCTCATTCAGGAGGGACATGTCTCGCTGCCAGTCTGCCGGATATGGGCCACGTTCATACGGGACACTCCGGGTCCTCTTGTTGGAAGGGAACCATGTCACCTGTCAATTCCCCTGCTCTTGGAAGGCAGCAAGTCCATGCCGCTGTATCCAGAAGGACAAATCAATCTGCTCACCCCCTACAGTGATGGTATTATCGCCCTTTCTTAGAGCCTCCGCAAGGCACTGCTGTAGCCCATTGTTCGCAACATCTGCTCCCAAAGACACATTACTAGGACCCGCGGTTGCTTCTACATAGGTCCTCACTCCACCCCCTAAGATCTCAGGAGGGGCATTGAGCGGAGGACCATCCACAGGAGAAACTCTTACCTCTTCCCCCTGTACATCCATGTCGGATGAACCCCCGGTGTCTCGTCCCCCCGAGCAGTGACCTCACCATTATCAGCATTGTCACTAGCCACATCACCACTGTCACCAGCCACATCACCTCCTCCATCCACATTCAGCTCCTCATTTATGCCCTCATTCACACCACATGCGTTTTTCCCTCTCCTCCTTGCCTTTTTTTCCCCCATTCTCCACATTCTCTGCTGCCAGACCAGCCACAAAGTTGTTTTATTCATTCATCCATTCTTTCTCTTGTTCCACCACTTTGTAAAGATTAACTTTGAAGGTAACCGCAAAGCCTTGGATGTCAAGTCATTCTTACTACTTACTACTACTCTACAACCCTACAATGACTGCCACTTAAACCGATGGCCGCTGTACCACTCTCACTTTGCCCTATATGTTCTCCCCCTTCCCTATCCCCTGTCTCACAGCCAGGAGAATTCGAGTTAGCGGCGTTAACGGTAGCGGCCCCGGGGAGGGGGACATACACATATTCGACTATTTCCTTACCCTTTTTGTCTGTGTTTTCCTTTCTTCTGACCAGGCGATCGTCCTCCACTGGGACATCCCCAAAAACGAGCTGCTCCATGTTACCCGGTGGAGACACCATATGCCTGATCTGTGCCTCACGCGACTGGTCACGATTTCCTCCACAGCCTTCACTTGCATGGTGACTCGTGCCTTGCAAGTACTCGCCCTGGGACCCCATCCCTCCTGGGAAAGGAGTGGGGACCCTAGAACCAGCACTGTTGCTGGAATCCAGCAAGTGTCTCATACAGACACACCAGCAGCACAGAGCTCACTCCAGACACGCCCGATCCATGCAAGTGCTGGAAACAGACTGCATCCAACAGTGGGCCATCCCACCCTGTTAATGTTAGTCTGCTGCTGCTATGTTGTATCTGGCTGATTATAAAAAATGGGGGTCCCCCACATAATTTAAATTTAAAAAAAAAAACTAAGTGTGGTCTCCCCCATTTTCAAAACCACCCAGATACAACATAGCAGCAGCAAGCTAGCATTGCCAGGGTGGGAAGGCCCACTGTTTTTGGACATTCCCAGCATAATAATACCAACCTGCGGCCGCCCCATAACCGGCCATAACTACAGGTGGTCTGGTACTGGATCGTATCGTGTGTTCCGGGATTATAATGGGGGTTAGTGTTAGCCTTTTCACAGGCTAACATTAAGCCCGCCTTAGTAATGAACACTGTCAATCAGCCAGTGGCCATTAATGAGGCTTCGTTTACATGTGCGTCGGGGTACCATTCATGGGTTCCGTTAGACCTTTCCATCAGGTTAACCCATGAACAAAACATAAACGGAAACCATAGCTTTCCCTTTGCATTACCATGGATTTCAATGGTAACACTTCCATTGTTAATAGTTTCCGTTTGTCTCCGTTCCGCAAGGTTTCCATTTTTTTTTTGTGGAATCAATAGCGCAGTCGACTACGCTACTTATTGATTTTGTTGAAATAACCCTAACCCCCACACAACCCTCGTTAACAATATTATTGAGAATAAAAAAAATGCCGTCATTGAAGTAGTCCTCAAATCCGAAGTAATCCTACAACCGAACCTGTAAAAAAAAACACACACACACACACAAAAAATAGTAACACATAAGAAAGCAAAGCAATTATTCTACTTACCTTTGCTGGGTCCAGCGCTGGAGTTGCATTGTCAGCGAGCTGGGCCCTATATCTAAGCGTATCATCTGTAATTCTGTCTACTGAACCACTGCATCAAGTCCAATCATGTGTGATACAGTCTGCTGAGCCACTGTATCTAATCCGATCATGTGTGATACTGTCTGCTGAGCCACTGTATCTAATCCTACCCATAGCTATAGGGTTGCAGTGCTATAGATATAAATATTGAATTATACACATATACATACACATATATTTTTTGGGAGGGGGGCATATGTATTGGGGGCAGGGGCATAACTAGGAAAGACTGGGCCCTATATGTAATGACAGGGATAGGGAAACAGAAAAGTGAGCCCTAATCTACCCGCCACTCAGTCCCTGCCTACTTGCAACGACCCGCCCTAGGTGACGGGGTACAACTGGGCGACAGTCCCTACACTCAGTAAGTGCACGATAGACAACCAGACAAGGAAACACAGAATAAAGGGAAACGGGGCAGTTGCCCACGGCAACACCGTGAGCAACAAGAGTAGTAAACGAGCCGAGTCAAACCAGGAGAGTACGAGGTACCAAACGCAGAGCAGAAGAGTAGTCAGTAAGCCAGGGTCAATACGAAGCAGGGACAAGTAGTTCAAGAAGCTGCAGCAGGGCCAGGAAACCAACAGAGAAGAATCACAAGCAAGGAGGAACAGGAAAGGCAGGTATAAATAGACAGAGGGCGGGAGCTAGCTCCGTCTGGGCAGGCTGTGATAGGCTCTCCCACTCCTAAGCCTGCCATCCTGAGTGGTGGAAGATGGAGTCAGTCTCACAGACATAGAAGACGGTGCAGACTGATTACCTATGGGCGTGGATACAGAAGCTGTGCCTGGCAGATCCTTAACAGTACCCCCCCCCCTTTTATGAGGGGCCACCGGACCCTTTCTAGATGGACCTGGTTTATTGGGGAAACGAAGGTGGAACCTCCTGACCAATACCCCAGCGTGAACATCCCGGGTGGGTACCCAAGTCCTCTCCTCAGGCCCGTATCCTCTCCAATGGACCAGGTACTGGAGGGAGCCTTGGACCATCCTGCTGTCCACAATCTTGGCCACCTCGAATTCTACCCCCTCAGGGGTGAGAACAGGGACCGTAGGTTTCCTCGAGGGAGCCAAGGACGGGGAGCAGCGTTTAAGGAGGGAGGCATGAAACACGTCGTGTACTCAAAAAGACGGAGGCAACTCCAGTCGGAAGGAGACAGGGTTGAGGACTTCAATTACCTTGTACGGCCCTATAAACCGGGGAGCAAACTTCTTGGACGGGACTTTAAGGCGAAAATTTTTGGGCGATAGTCACACCAGATCCCCGACCACAAACAAGGGGTTAGCAGAACGTCTTCTATCTGCCTGAGTATTTTGTATGCTCTGGGACGCCTCTAGGTTCTTCTGAACCTGGGCCCAGACTGTGCACAGTTCCCGATGAACGACCTCTACCTCGGGATTGTTGGAACTACCAGGTGAAACGGAGGAGAACCATGGATTAAACCCAAAATTACAGAAAAAGGGGGAGACCCCTGACGAGTTACTGACCCGGTTATTAAGGGGAAATTCGGCGAGGGGAATGAATGAGACCCAATCATATTGACAGTCAGAGATAAAACACCTTAAATATTGTTCTAGAGACTGATTAGTCCTCTCAGTTTGGCCATTAGTTTCAGGATGGAAGGTCGAGGAGAAGGACAGATCAATCTCCAACTTTTTATAGAAGGCTCTCCAAAACAATGAAACAAATTGTACCCCTCTGTCAGAAACAATATTGACAGGGACCCCATGGAGACGCAGGATGTGTTTGACAAACAAGGTAGCTAACGTCTTAGCATTGGGTAGTTTTTTGAGGGGCACAAAGTGGCACATCTTACTGAAGCGGTCTACTACAACCCACACCACCGACTTGCCTTGAGATGGAGGCAAATCGGTGATAAAATCCATGGAGATATGGGTCCAAGGTCTCTGGGGAATGGGCAAAGAACGTAGTAAGCCCGCTGGTCGGGACCTGGGAGTCTTGGACCTAGCACAAACCTCACAAGCGGCGACGTAGGCCTTAGCGTCTTTAGGCAACCCAGGCCACCAATAGTTTCTGCCAATGAGGTGCTTGGTACCCAGGATGCGTGGATGACCAGATAGTGCGGAGTCATGATTTTCCCTAAGTACCCTTAGCCGGAATTGCAGGGGAACAAACAGCTTGTTCTCAGGAATGTTCCCGGGAGATGAACCCTTATCAGCCGAAATTTCAGAGACTAAATCAGAATCAATAGAGGAAATGATTATACCTGGAGGCAAAATACAAGCAGGATCTTCCTCCAAAGGAGGGCTGGCCATGAAGCTAAGCGACAGTGCACCAGCCTTAATATTTTTAGACCCAGCCCTATAGGTAACCAAAAAATTGAATCTGGTAAAAAATAACGCCCATCGAGCTTGTCTCGGGTTTAGCCTCCGGGCCGATTCTAGGAAAACCAGATTCTTGTGGTCGGTAAGGACCGTTACCTGGTGCCTAGCCCCCTCCAGGAAGTGGCGCCACTCTTCAAATGCCCATTTAATGTCTAAGAGTTCGCGGTTGCCAATATCATAGTTACTCTCAGTGGGCAAAAACTTCCTGGAGAAGTAGACACAGGGACGGAGATGGGTGAGGAACCTGGTTTCCTGGGACAAGACAGCCACCACTCCCACCTCGGATGAGTCAACCTCCACGATAAATTGCTCCATTTGGTTGGGCTGAACCAACACCGGGGCCGAGATAAAGCACTTCTTAAGGGCCTCAAAAGCCTGGACAGCCTCAGGAGGCCAGTGGAGGAGATCAGCACCCTTGCGAGTGAGGTCCGTAAGAGGCTTAGCGATGACCGAGAAGTTAGCAATAAATCTCCTGTAATAATTAGCGAACCCCAAGAAGCACTGTAACGCCTTCAGGGAGGCAGGTTGGACCCATTCCGCCACAGCCTGGACCTTGGCGGGGTCCATGCGGAATTCATGAGGAGTGAGGATTTGACCCAAAAATGGTATCTCCTGCACCCCAAACACACATTTTTCGGTCTTCGCAAAGTTTGTTTTCCCAAAGGACCTGTAGCACCTTCCTGACATGCTCAATGTGGGAGGACCAGTACTTGGAAAACACAAGTATGTCATCAAGGTACACTACAAGAAATACCCCCAGGTAATCTCTTAAAATCTCATTTATGAAATTCTGGAAGACCGCGGGAGCATTACACAACCCAAAGGGCATGACGAGGTATTCGAAATGACCTTTGGGCGTGTTAAACGCAGTCTTCCAGTCATCCCCCTCTTTGATGCGGATAAGGTTATACGCCCCCCGTAAATCAAACTTAGAGAACCATTGGGCCCCCTGAACCTGATTAAAGAGATCAGGAAACAAAGGAAAGGGATACTGGTTCCTTACAGTGACCTTATTCAAGTTACGGTAGTCAATGCATGGCCTAAGACCACCATCCTTCTTCCCTACGAAGAAGAAGCCAGCACCTACCGGAGAAGTAGAGGGGCGAATGTAACCCTTGGCCAGGCATTCCTGGATATACTCTCTCATGGCTTCACGTTCGGGACAAGAGAGATTAAATATCCTACCCTTAGGGAGCTTAGCTCCTGGTACCAAATCGATAGCGCAATCGTATTCTCTATGAGGAGGTAACACTTCGGAGGCCTCCTTAGAGAAAACATCAGCGAAGTCCTGAACAAACTCAGGTAGCGTGTTCACTTTCTCAGGGGGAGAAATAGAATAAACAGAAAAACATGACGTCAAGCATTCATTACCCCATTTGGTAAGATCCCCAGTATTCCAGTCAAACGTGGGATTATGCAACTGCAACCAGGGAAGGCCTAAAACCAAATCGGAAGATAATCCCTGCATCAACAGTACAGAGCACTGCTCCAAATGCATGGAGCCAACAAGGAGTTCAAAAACAGGGGTATGCTGAGTAAAAAAAACATTAGCAAAAGGAGTGGAGTCGATACCCACTACCGGGACAGGTTTAGGCAAATCAATCAAAGGCATAGCTAGAGACATAGCAAATTCCACAGACATGATATTAGCAGACGACCCTGAATCCACGAAGGCACTGCGGGTAGCAGACCTACCACCAAAAGAGACCTGAAAGGGAAGCAAGATTTTATTACGTTTCATATTTACGGGAAATACCTGTGCGCCCAAGTGACCTCCCCGATGATAACTTAGGCGCGGAAGTTTTCCGGCTGCTTATTCTTACGCCTAGGACAGGTGTTCACTTGATGCTTGTCATCATCACAATAGAAGCAGAGACCATTCTTCCTGCAGAACTCTCTACGTTGTTGGGGGGACACGGAGGCCCCGAGTTGCATAGGTACCTCCGAGTCTTCCGTGGAAGAACGAACCAACGGAACCTCGGGAGGCATTATGGGGGAGTCAGAGGAGAAAACACATAAACGTTCACGTTGTCGTTCCCTGAGACGTCGGTCAAGTCGTACCGCTAAAGCCATAACCTGGTCTAGGGAGTCAGAAGAGGGATAGCTAACTAGCAGGTCTTTCAGGGCGTTCGACAGACCCAACCTAAACTGGCACCTTAAGGCAGGGTCATTCCACCGAGAAGCTACGCACCACTTCCTAAAGTCAGAGCAATACTCCTCAACAGGTCTCTTACCCTGACGTAAGGTCACCAGCTGACTCTCGGCAAAGGCAGTCCTGTCAGTCTCGTCATAAATGAGTCCGAGAGCAGAAAAGAAGAGATAAACGGAGGAAAGTTCAGGGGCGTCCGGAGCCAAGGAGAAGGCCCATTCTTGGGGCCCTTCCTGGAGCCGGGACATAATTATACCCACCCGCTGGCTCTCAGAACCTGAGGAGTGGGGCTTTAGGCGAAAATAGAGCCTACAACTCTCCCGAAAGGAAAAAAAAAAATTCCGGTCCCCTGAGAACCGGTCAGGCAACTTAAGGTGGGGTTCAAGTGGTGAGGTGAGGGGCACTACCATGGTAGCATCAGGCTGGTTGACCCTCTGAGCCAGGGCCTGGACCTGTAGGGAGAGACCCTGCATTTGCTGAGCCAGAGTCTCAAGGGGGTCCATAGTAGTGTGAGGGACCAGGATAGAGTAGGTATATAGGCTTGTGATTATGTAAAGACAGGGATAGGGAAATAGACAAATGAGCCCTAATCTACCCGCCACTCAGTCCCTGCCTACCTGCAACGACCCGCCCTAGGCGACGGGGTACAACTGGGCGACAGTCCCTACACTCAGTAAGTGCACGACAGACAACCAGACAAGGAAACACAGAACAAAGGGAAACGGGGCAGTTGCCCACGGCAACACCGTGAGCAACAAGAGTAGTAAACGAGCCGAAATGCAGAGCAGGAGAGTAGTGAACAAGCCTTGTCAAACCAGGAGTGTACGAGGTACCAAACGCAGAGCAGAAGAGTAGTCAGTAAGCCAGGGTCAATACGAAGCAGGGACAAGTAGTTCAAGAAGCTGCAGCAGGGCCAGGAAACCAACAGAGAAGAATCACAAGCAAGGAGGAACAGGAAAGGCAGGTATAAATAGCCAGAGGGCGGGAGCTAGCTCCGTCTGGCCAGGCTGTGATAGACGCTCCCACTCCTAAGCCTGCCATCCTGAGTGGTGGAAGATGGAGTCAGTCTCACAGACGTAGAAGCAGGTGCAGACTGATTACCTATGGGCGTGGATACAGAACCTGTGCCTGGCAGATCCTTAACACTATAGCAAATAGCAAAGTTTTGACTGGGCCCTCCCTCCCCTGGGTGCCACACACAGACCCCCTTGCAGATAGTGCCCCCCTGTAGATTGTGACATACAGCCCCCTATATATAATTCTACCCTTAACCCCTGTAGATAGTGCCCCCTCCCCCTTATAGACAGTGCCATACAGCACCCCTTGTAGATAGTGCCCCCTCCCCCTTATAGACAGTGCCATACAGGACCCCTTGACGATATTGCCTCCAACCTCCACCTTGTAGATAGTTCCCCCATTTCGCCCTTGTAGATAGTGCCATACAGTCCCCATGTAGATAGTGCTATACAGCCCCCCTCCCTGTAGAAAGTGGCCCCACCTTGCCCTTGTAGATAGTGCCATACAACCAGGGTCGGACTGGGACTTAAAATCAGCCCTGGCATTTAAAAAAAAAATAATTGTGTATTTTTTTATTTTTTAAAGAAAAAAGGAGGTACATAACATAATGATCCATTAAAAAAGGAACATAAGTTGTATCACAATAATACAGTGTATAATTCAAGATAACAACGGTGGTAAGTTATGACATGTTTAAATCAAATATATTGCATATTCTGCAAGGGTTCCATGCAGCAAACAGATAATGATGCAGAAACTTCCGGTGGAGAACATGGTCTGAAGGAAAAGTAGTGAACACCTGGAATATATATTACAAGACAAAGACTGGTAAAAAATGGAAAAGAGGGGGGAAGGAAGGGAGCAAAGAGATATCTTAGTCGTACATGGGTGAATAAGAGGAGGTTAGTATAGGTATTACGTAAGCTCAGGGTGGTCTAGAAGAGTCATACATATCCCATGGTGACCAAACAGTGTTGAAGCGATCTAGTTGATTGTTCATGGAGGCTGTCAGAGACTCCATTCTGCTAACCTCCCTAATTCTATTGTGTAGATCTGTCAGCGTAGGAGGGTTAGCTCTTTTTCAGTGGGCCGCTATAAGACATTTAGCAGCAGTAAGAACATGTAATAACAGTCGGGAGTGTACTTTCTTTAAGCCTTTATGTGGTACATTGCGGATAAAAGTTATAGCTGTCAGAGGGAGCCGGACATCTAGTAATCTGTGGACTAGATCACTGACCTCTCTCCAAAAGGGAGGAAGCAATCAGCAATCTCAGAACATATGAGGGAGTGTCCCCCTGTCACTGCGTCATCTCCAACACCTGATGTCTGACACTAGAGGGTAAATTCGATCAAGGAATTCCGGGGTATGATACCAGTGCATGAGAATCTTATATTGGTTCTCTTTATAAGAAGCACAATATAGAAAAAAAAGGGGGAAAAGTTACATTTGTATATGGAGGTATTGGAGCGAGTAAATTGAATACCTAAATATTTAATTGTGTCCTCCTTCCACATATAATTGAAGGAGGATTTTAGGGTTGAAGTAAACGACGGAGAAAGATTAATTGGTAGGGCTTCTGTCTTAGAATTGTTAACCTTATATCCTGAGTAAAAGCTATATTCATTTAGGACCGAGTGTAGGTTAGGTAAAGAAAGTTGTGGGTTGCGCAGAGTCAGGAGGACGTCATCAGCGAATACGGACATTTTAAATTCTCTATCCCGTACCAAAATTCCTTGAATGTCTGGATTACTCCTGACACGGGAGGCCAGTGGCTCTATACATAACACAAAAAGAAGGTGGTAAAGTTGGCAACCCTGACGAGTGCCATTGTAAATATTTAGACGCTGAGAGGTCGCGTGTGGCAGTTTAACCACTGCATCTGGAGATGAGTATAATGAGTGTATTGCAGTAAGAAAAGGGCCAGAGATGTCTATTGTTTCTAAAGTGGCAAAGGGGAAGGACCAATCCAGCCGGTCAAAGGCCTTCTCGGCATCCAAACTAAGGAGTAAGCCTGAAGAATCAGTTTTATTGAGAACATCAACCAAATCAATTGTACGTCTAGTGTTGTCGCCAGCTTGCCTATGCATGACAAAGCCAACCTGATCTTTGTGAATCAAGCCAGGGAGAAGTGAGCCAAGTCTATTGGCAAAAATCTTGGTAAATATTTTGAGATCAGCATTCAACAAGGATATTGGCTGATAGCTGGAACAGTCAGACTGTTCCTTCCCCAGTTTAGGAATGACCGTAATAAAAGAATGAAGCATAGAAGGGGGGATCGAGGCTCCTGACAGTAAAAAGTTAAAGAGAGCTAACATGTGAGGAGTTAGTGAGTCGTGAAAAACTTTATAATAGAGGTATGAAAACCCATGAAGGCCCAGGGATCTACCATTAGGAAGTTCCTTTATAGTGTCCTGTAGTTCTTCTATAGTAATAGGATCATTGAGCATAAGTGAGTCGGTAGATGTAATAGTGGGTAGAGGGCATGATTTTAAATAATCCGGGTAGTCCGTATGTCAGAATGCAAGTCCAGCATGACTGGAGCGTGATCTGACCATGTAATAGGGCCAATGTCAACAGAAGAGGACGAACGAAGGCCTGGTAGGTTGCCTAGGAATAAATTTATCCGGGTATGAGTGCTATGTGGGTGCGAATAAAAGGTATACTGCTTAAGCAAAGGGTTTTAGACTCTCCATAAATCATATTTTATATTTATGGATCAATCGACGAAATGCTGATGTATGCCTACGTAATTCTGAAGGTGGAGAAGATGTATGCAGGGATTGTCTGTCCATAGTATCAGAGGGGGAGGTTAAAGTCATCACCTATAAACAAAGTAGTAGACGGCAGACGGGAGCCAAAACTCTTTGCAAAAAGGGGCGTATACATTACACAAAGTTATCGGAACACCCTTCAAAGTCCCTGCGAGGATGACATACCGTCCTTGCGGATCAGCAATAGACCTAGTGATTTGTAATGGAGAATCCCGTGATATTAATATTGCAACACCTGCCTTTTTCATATTTTGAGTAGCTGTGTAAACAACAGGGAAATAAGGCAAATCAAATTTTAAAGACCCGGATCTGTCAAGGTGCGTCTCTTGGAGGAAGGTAATATCCGCCTTTAAATGTTTCAATTCCCTGAGCGCAAGGCACCTCTTAACATTAGAATTTAGTCCCTTAACATTCAGGGATATTATATGCGCCATGACTAATCTGCAAGCACTGAATCAAATAGCAATAAAGAACCCTGAGGGCAAACCGACCTGCTCCTAGAGTGGAATGTTGCGAAGATGTGTCGTATCACTAGCATTGGAATCCCAATCCACAGAACAGATCTCCTAATGAAAAGACAAAGTTGGAGAAAAGAGGGGGAGAGATGGGGAGACATAGACAAACGAACAAAAACAATAAAGAAAACCATATAAAGCAACTTTGCGCTACCAAGTCGGTTATGCGACTATGAATGGAAATTATATTCCATATGAAGACTAGCAAAATATAGAAATTCGTGTGATCAAACAACAATGAGTGCACTAGATGCAATATGTGCACTAGGAGGGCATAGTGTCTCCATAGGGGAGAAGAATGACTGGAAGCCAAATCTGTCAGTGACTTCAGTTACCAACCCTCGGTAAAGGGGATGTATAGATCTTATACAATCCTTAATAGTGGACCTCCCCACAGGCTATATAAAAAAGAAAACAGTTCAGAAAGAACATTCAATATATAAGCAAAAGTAACTTTCAATGCGGTCTAAGCAATTATCAATGCTAAAAAGATTATTAGCCCATAGGAACAAAATCCTTATCTCTGAGATGGCGGTTTGTTCTCCCGGTCAAATGTGGAACCCCGTAGAGTGGTGGATTTCTTCTTTGGGGATACGTTTTGCCAGATAGGAGGGGGTGGTGGCGGTGGTGGAGTAAGTTCCCAGTTGGGCAGTTTCGGGACCGGAATGTCCAGAATATCACAGAAGCCTCGGATGTCCGATGGTAATCTGAGAACAGCAGAACGGCACTCTCGTCTGGCTGTAGACTGAATGGAAATCCCCAGCGGTATAAGATATTGTTGTCTCGAAGGGTAGAGAGTAAAGGGCGTAATTGTCTACACTTATGCAAGGTGATCCAGGATATATCAGGTAACAGTTGGACGTTGGATTCTTGATATTAAATAGAACGGTGAGTTCTAGCTTTAGCCATAATGATTTATTTAAGTTCATAGTAGTGATGCAGCAAATTATGTCTCATGGTAGAGGAGAAGCGCCTTTAGGTATCAGTGCTCTGTGAGCTCTATCCAACTTTATAGTATGTTCATCAGAAACACCCATAACATTGTTAAAAATGGTCGCCAAAACTTCTTTCAGATTCTCATCATATGCAGCTTCTGGTACACCATGGACTCTAATATTATGGCGTCGACCCCTATTGTCTAGGTCTTCAAAAAGTGTTTGTGGTAGTCAGAGATAGCATTATGCTGGGCCAAAACTGTGGATTGTAGCTGGGAGACATATTGGTGAGTGGACTCATGATCGTCTTCTAACGATTCCATTCTATGGGAGATTTTCTGGATGTCTTGTCGTACTGCGGCTATGGCTGTATTGCAAGTATCTTCCACCTCAGTTATGAGTGATTTAAAGTCATCTCTGGTAGGGAGCTGTCGTAGGTATGATTGCCAATCATGTTGCTTAGGAGTGGGACTCTCAAAGTCTGATGGTTGGGAGTCTGAGGCATGACCGCATGGCCGTGGGGGTCTAGAGATGGAGAAGTTATCTAGCTCAGGTCCCCGCCCTGACCGCCCTGATTCTCTGGGGCATTTAGAAGAAAGGATGTCACCTTTTTGGGATCTTGGAGGTTTGGGTGAGAATGGAAGGTCCACAAGATTAGATGGTAAGTCACTGACCTGTGAGTCCCATGGGGAAGAGAGTGGCTCCTGAAAATCCAGTGTCTCCGATTCCGGTTGCTCAGGGTTTTGATTAGGGGCCATGACACAAGATGGCAGCAGGCCAACCCTGCTTCAGAACCCCGGAAATCAACTCGGGAGACCGCTCACGAGGCATTGCAATAATGACTGTCAGTGGCATCGACTTTGCAGTCTCCGAAGTGTGATCTCTATCCCCAGGCTCCGACGAACACCAGGAGGACTATCACGCAGTATCTTAGGAAGGCGCGGGCAATGGCACGTGTCCCGACGTTAAGTCCGAGAGCAAGAAGGCGTCCAAGGTCCCAGCAACCGTTGCTCCAGAGGATGCCAATTTGTTGTCTGGCATCTTGGCTGAGCGTCTCACCACCACGAGTATGTATTAGGAGGCTAAATCAAGTATGAACCGCTTGTTTTAGTCCGAGGAATGGAGGAGCTCTGAACTGTGAGTCTTACTCCATCGGCTTCCGGGAACCACCCCCCCCCCCCCCCAGCACCGGCATTTTTAAGCACACAGGCCCACCGCAGGCCATACACAGCTGCCAGTGTTGGGCTGGAGTACATGTGACCACCTTTCAGCTATACAAGACATGGAAAGACTTATTAAAACAGCTGTAAATGAAAAGAGAAATAGTTCTTGATAGCTCCAACTCCAACAAATCCACTGCTTTTCCACGAGAATAATGAACATGCTAATTATTCTAGAGGATTTTTTTTTGCGGAGTGGAAAACAATTCAAGAAGACTTATTTCCGTTGCATGTAAATGGGGTAAAAAAAAAGCCCATTCACTTGTAAGGGTATGTTTACACGCAAACTCAAAAACGTCTGAAAATACGGAGCTGTTTTCAAGCGAAAACAGCTCCTGATCTTCAGACGTTTTTTGAGCAACTAGCTTTTTTTGCTGCATTTTTTATGGCCGTTTTTGGATCTTTTTTTCTATAGAGTTTAAAAAACGGCCTGTCGGAACAGAACGCCGTTTTTGCCATTGAAATCAATGGGCAGATGATTGGAGCCGTTCTTCTCCCAATTTTCGGCCGTTTTTCGGCCGTTTCCGGCCCGAAAAACGGCCAAACATAGGCCGTGTGAACATACCCTAATAGTTGCAGAATGTTAGTGGATTTAAAAGGGATTTAGGTGTGGAATCAGGTACTTAGTCCTAATCAAATCCTGATTGCGTGATCATGGACTAATACTCACGTATAAAGATTGCAAATGATACAATTATACAATGCTAAAATATCACCATTCTGTACATAAATAGTATGATTTCAATTGTATATTCAGCCATATACACACACACTCACATACTGGACACATGACGCACAGATGCAACCCACAAGCTGGACACATGCTGCGTTCGTGCCACTCACACCTAGGACACATGCACATGCACACCACTCACACCTAGGATATGTGCGCACGCACACCACTCACACCTAGGACACATGTAGCGCACACAACTCACACTTATGACTCATGCACATGCACATGCACACCACTCACACTTATGACTCATGCGCACGCACACCTAAGGACACATGTGCACGCACACCACTTACACCTAGAACACATCCCCCACTCACACCTAGGACATATGCCGCACATGCACCACTCACACCTATGACACATGCACACGCACACCACTCACACCTAGGATATATCCTCCACTCTCGCCACTCACACCAAAGACATATGCTGCACGTTGTCCTCCCGCACCAAGGACAAATGTTGAACATGCACTACCCACACCTGGCACAGATGCTGCACACACCACTCACATACTAGAAACATACCACTCACACACCGGACATGTACCATACACTAGACACATACCTCACAAACTACTTACACTAGACACATACCGCACACAGACCACACAAATGCTAAACACATACCTCACATAACACTTACACACTAGAACTATACCACAGATACCACTCTCACTGAAAACAACACGCACACAAATGCCACTAATACATTAGAAGAAGACACAAAACTTACACAAATTTCATATTTTACTCATACAATTGACATACACTGTTAACACTACGTACATCAACCAGTCACAGTACAAAAATAAATCCAACACTTCACTCACATTGCTATATTTACCTGCTTTCTTTTGTAGACTGCTGATTCTTAGGCACTGGCATGCAGGATGCTGGCAGTACATAGGCATCTATACCTGAGATGTCCCCTCTACCACTAAATCCCGCCCTGTGCCCACGAAGACAAGTCCCTTTTACAAAGCTCCTCCCACCTGTGGCTCAAATTACCATAACCTGATGCTCACCCTTTTAACCAGATGGGTAACACCATAGAGTTCTTAAAGAGCTTAGTTCAGTTATTTCTGTCCCCCTCTTCATAATATTTAGAGATTCTCTAGTGACTAGTATAGTGCCAAGGGACTGGCGCAGGGTAAATGTGGTGCCTATTTTCAAAAAGGGCTCAAGGTCTTCCCTGGGTAATTATAGACCAGTAAGCATAACATCCATCATGGGGAAAATGTTTGATGGGCTATTGAGGGACTATATACAGGATTATGTGACAAAAAATAGTATTATAAGTAACAGCCAGCACGGTTTTACGAAGGACAGAAGTTGTCAAGCCAACCTGATTTGTACTTGTAGTTCATAAACGAAATAACAGCATGCAATGTCAATCAGCTGCTTCAAAGGCCAGCAAGATATTGTCGTGTATTAAAAGAGGCAAGGACTCGCAGGACAGGGATATAATATTACCACTTTACAAAGCATTAGTGAGGCCTCATTTAGAATATGCGGTTCAGTTCTGGGCTCCAGTTCATAGAAAGGATGCCCTGGAGTTGGAAAAAATACAAAGAAGAGCAACAAAGCTAATAACGGCCATGGAGAATCTAAGTTATGAGGAAAGATTAAAAGAATTAAACCTATTTAGCCTTGAACAGAGACGACTTAGGGGGGACATGATTAACTTATATAAATATATGAAGGGCTCAAACAAAAAATATGATGAAATCCTATTCTATGTAAAACCCCCTCAAGAAACAAGGGGGCACTCCCTACGTCTGGAGAAATAAAGTTCAATATGCAGAGGCAACAAGCTTTCTTTACTGTGAGAACTGTGAATCTATGGAATAGTCTACCGCAGGAGCTGGTCACAGTAGCTACAGTAGATGGCTTTAAGAAAGGCTTAGATAAATTCCTAGAACAAAAAAATATTAGCTCCTATGTGTAGAAATTTTTCCCTACCCTTTCCCATTCCTTGGTTGAACTTGATGGACAGGTGTCTTTTTTTAACCGTACTAACTATGTAACTATGTAACCCTATAGCGCTTCATTGCAGAGTACACAGCAATAAATCTCGGAAAGATGTGGTTTTAAATACCAGGAGGCAGCAGTTATTGTAATGTTGGTGCTTGTGTTCACCATTTTCCGCAGGGCCGATTCTAGCTTTTCTGCTGCCTGAGGTGAAAATTGAAATGGCGCCCCTCAGATTTTTATTGACATCCCTCTGGCTGTTCTACATCCCTAGCAGCATTCTCCAACTCTTGTGGATTCACCGTTGCCTTGTACTGGTGTGCCCAAATAGTACAATGCAAAGGCGCATCCGAGAAAGTTGGAGGAGATTGGAAGTGATGTATAACAGCTAGAGGGATGCCAATTAACCCCTTAATGACCGGCCTATTTTAAACCTTAATGACCAAGCCATTTTTAATTTTTTTCTATCGTCG
The DNA here is from genome assembly GCF_050947455.1 of Rhinoderma darwinii. Classification (NCBI taxonomy): domain Eukaryota; kingdom Metazoa; phylum Chordata; class Amphibia; order Anura; family Rhinodermatidae; genus Rhinoderma; species Rhinoderma darwinii. The sequence goes on from NC_134689.1 coordinate 52,943,966, forward strand.
CATTCCAAGAGCTATAACTTTTTTATTTTTGCGTCGACATAGCTGTATAAGGTCTTGTTTTTTGCGGGACAAGTTGTATTTTTTAATAGCACCATTTTGAGGTACATATTATTTATTGATTAACTTTTATAAACTTTTTTTTTCGTGGGGAATAGAAAAAAACCTGAAATTTCGCCACAGTTTTTCGTGTCCTAAATCTACGCCGTTTACCGTGTGGTATAAATAACACAATAACTTTATTCAGCGGGTAGATACGATTACAACGATACCAAATTTGTAAAGATTTTTTATGTTTTACTACTTTTACACAGTAAAAACGCTTTTTTTCAAAATTATTTGTTTTTGTGTCTCCATATTTGAAGAGCCATAACTTTTTTATTGTTCCGCCGATGCAGTTGTATGAGGGCTTTGTTTTTGCAGGAAGACTTTTAGTTTTTATTGGTACCAGATCACTTTTTATCAAATTTTTTTTAAGTCAGGATTCTCAGAAAACAGCAATTTTTCCATAGTTTTTTATTTATTTTTTTACGGCGTTCACCATGCGGGTTAAATAATGTAATAGATTTATAGTCGGGGTCATTACGTACGCAGCGATACCAAATATGCGTAACTTTTTTACTTTATTTTGTTTTTTTTAATAGTAAAGCAGTTTGTAAGGGGAAAAGTGGATTTTTCATTATTTTGTTTCACTTTTTTTTAAATTAACTTTATTAAACTTTTTTTCACTTTTTTACTAGTCCCACTAGTGACTTTAATATGCAATACTCCGATCGCTATTATAATACACTGCAATACTTTTGCATTGCAGTGTACTACTGCCTGTCCGTTTAAAACGGACAGGCATCTGCTAGGTCATGCCTCCGGCATGACCTAGCAGGCATTCGCTAAAGGCAGACCTGGGGGCCTTTATTAGGCCCCCGGCTGCCATCGGAGACACAGACACTCGGTGATCTTATCGCCGGGTGTCAGTGGGATGAGAGGGAGCTCCCTCCCTCTCCCCAAAACCACTCAGATGCGGAGTACCGCATCTGAGGGGTTAAACGGGTGAGATCGATACTAATATTGATCTCACACATTAGAGCAGGGACACTCCAAGCTCTCAGCTGCCTCTGGCAGCTGAGAGCAGGGAGATTTGACAGTTCCCTGCTCTGTTTACTTATTCCGATGCAGCGACGTAAAAAGTCTATTGCATCGGAATAAGGCCCGTTAGTGACCGACGTAGAAACACTATGGGCCGGTCACTAACGGGTTAAGCACTGGAATAAAGCTTAGCACCTTCGGCGAACATCCGTGACCGCACAGCCTCCTGGCCGTCTGCCAGCATCTCCCGCCCCAGAGACGCCAACTGGTGCAGCCTTTCTGTGCTGGACTGTGCTGCACGGTGCGAGCGCGCGCTCGACCCCGGCCTTAAAGGGCAGGCACGCAAACTCTAAAGTTTCCCTAACCTATCCTCAGAACACCCTGGACTATAAAAAGGACTGTCCTTTCCCTCCTTGCCTGAGCATTGTAGTTTTCCCATGTTCGTATTGCAAATGGTCCCTTAGTGTCATTCTGCTCCCATCGTTCACGTGCCAGCTACCTGTATCCTGTATCCCGTGCTGTGTTTTGTTACTGAGCCTGTCTAGTGTTGGAGTCGTGTCTCATCTGCACCTCACTGGTATCATCCGCCATATCTGATGAAACCTGCCATGCCTGCTGTCATACGTCACGTCTGGTGTCATCTGCCACTCCTGGTATCATCCCCCACGTCTGGCGCAACCTGCCACATCTAGAACCATCCGTGCCACAGCCTCTGCCACTATCTGGACTATCTCAGGTCCCCTTGTGCTACGAACTTGTTATATAGACTTTGCATAGACTGTGACTTGGCCAGCTGCCTCTCTGCTACAGCGGGGCGGCCCAGTGGGTCCACATACCCCTAGATCATGACACTCAATACATATATACAACACCAGAACAAAGCTCAGTACATATATACAACACAAAAACCAAACTCAGCACATATATACAACACCAGAACCAAGCTCAGTACATATATACAACACAAAAACCAAGCTCAGTACATATATATATACACACAACACAAAAACCAAGCTCAGTGCAAACATACAACACCAGAACAAAGCTCAGTACATATATACAACACCAGAACAAAGTTCAGTACATATATACAACACCAGAACAAATTTCAGTACATAAATACAACACCAGAACCAAGCTTAGTACATAAATACAACACCAGAACCAAGCTCAGTACATATATACAGCACCAGAACAAAGCTCAGTACATATATACAGCACCAGAACAAAGCTCAGTACATATATACTACACCAGAACAAAGCTCAGTACGTAAATACAGCTCCAGAACAAAGCTCAGTTTATAAATACAATACCAGAACAAAACTCAGTACATATGTACAGCACCAGCACAAATACAGCTCAATTTAGTGGTAGCTGACAGTGTTTGTTTGGGCGGCCAGCAGGCCCTAACTGCCAGATGGCCAGTCTGGCCCTGCATACAGCCCCCCCTGTAGATAGCACCCATCTCCCCCTTATAAATAGTCAGTCAGCCCCCCTGTTGATAGCACACCCCCAATTCCCCCTTGTAGATAGTGCCATACAACCCTCCCTGTAGATAGTGCCCCCCACCTCCCCCTTGTAAATAGCAGCTACCCCTTGTAGCTAGTAGCCCCCCTTGTAGATAGCAGCCCCCCTTGAAGATAGCAGCTCCCCCAAACAAATAAAACGTTTTACTCACCTAGGCCCCGTACCTGCGACGAACAGAGCTGTTCCAAAGAATCAACGCCGACGGGATTCTTGCGTGGGCCAACGTGGTCCAGTGACGTCATCATGCCGGCCAGCGCCGGGATTCTGACTTTGTGTCTGCTAGGCTGCAGGCCGAACGTGGCCTGTATCCTAGTAAATGGCAGAGCAGGGAGATATCTCCCTGCTCTGCCATAGGGTTCAATAATATCTGCGTCCTAATGTGGCGTCACTACCGCTGTAGCAACCATAGCGACTGATAGTGGCGACACCGGGCATAAGGGGGCACGTGCCGCCTGCCAGAACAGGCCCCCTCATGCCATGGGCCCTGTAGGAGCTGCTATGGCTGCAACAGCGGTAGTTACGCCACTATATTGCATCTGATGTTATAAGACTTTAGCGACACCCCTGGCTGCTAGTGCTGGATCATTGAGTCACTTAGGAGACCCAGCAATGCAGCTGAAAGCTGCGGGCCGTCGGCCATGAGAAAAAGTTGGGGGGGCTCAAGATGGACTTTTGCATCGGGACCCATGGACACAAGGACTTTTAGCTACTCCCCTGCCAAGAAACAGCCAGTGTCCTCCCTCATCTCCTTTTGGCTCATCCTGTCCCCTCGCCTCCTCACAGTAATGCGACAAGCGTTTCATTCCTAGAAGGAGGTAGAGCTCCATGTGTCACAGCAGCGGGAGTCTTTAGTGCCTGCTAATGTCATCACCAGCCCTCAGTAGCAGTACCAGTGAAGCTAGGTCATAAGGACAGCCTATGCAGCAGTGACAGGTATGAAAACTGTGCCTGCCTGTCACTTTGTGTCCCCCGCTGCTTTTCCATATAGTCCCTGTATCCCTTCCTCCACAGAATGCCTTCCGCCTTCTATGCACCTCTTTTCTACCACCACAAAGCCAATGCCAATTTCTGTGCCCCCACACCCTCAAAGAGCCCCTGCCAACATGTGTCCCTTACCCCAACAGACCCTAGCCAACTTCTGTCCCCCTGCCTCCCATGGAACCACCACCACATTCTGTCCTCTATCATCCACAGTACCCATTCAACCTTATTTGTCCCCCTTCCCCAACAGAGTACCTGCTACCTTTAGTCATCAATGCCCATGCCCCCCACATTGCCCCTGCCACCTTGTCTCCAGTTACATGTCCCACACAGTACCCCTACCACCTTCTGTATCCCCCTCTCCTATCAGAGCACCTGCCATCTTTTGTCTTGCATGTCCCTCACCCCCCTCACAGAGTGCCCCTGTCACCTGATTTTCACCTCTACCATAACAGAGCCCCTATCTCCTTCTGCACCCCTGCTCCTACTGAGCTCCTGTCACTTTATGCCCCTTCCACCTTCTGTGCCCTTCCTTCCCATAAAAAAGCCATTTCAACCTTTTGTCTTTCACAGAGCCCCTTCCACATGCTCTCCCTCAAACAGAACCCCTCTTTCTGTATTTTCTGTCCTCTCACAAAGCACCTGCCACTCTACCTCCCACAAAAGCTCATTCTACCTTGCATTCCTCTTAACTACTCTGTACCCCCAAAAGGGGGGCTCAAATGTCTTTGCAGTATGGGGCAAAGGAATTGCTGGTGGCAGCCCTGATTATATGACTTGTATTCTGCATTTTTTTTAACAGTTTTCTCCTATGCAGGCTCTGTCGTTAACTCTCAGTTTTCTCTGAGCTAGTGTGCGGAGCCTAACTGCTTTCATCTTCTATACACGGCACAAATAGAAGAGGATAATACTGTTCTCCTATATCCATCTATCTCAAATATAAAAGCTGCAGCAGCATATAGAGATTATACATCAATAATTAACAGTGCAGATGAGAATTCAGCACTGAGGTGAGACAGTAACACTTACCAGAAAGCTGCAGCAGTGTCTGCCTGTGTTTTTTCTCACTCTGCTCCTATTCTGCCCCTCCCCTGTCCATAGACTTGCATTAGCAGCATGTCTGTGTGTCTTCTCTCTTTCTGCTCCCTCCTCCAGTTCCCCCTTCTTTCTCCCCTCTCCATCGACTTGTAAAGGCATGCAATGAAGAGACACACCCCCACTTTCTATAGCCCGTCAATTCTGCTCAGTAAATAAATATGGATTTTGCTTGACAACAGGGGTTGGACAGCAGATTCCAGGAAGGGAGACACGTAGTGGTAGTAACTTTGTACGGAATTTTATGGATAAAACAACTACATTATAACAGTAAGTAAATTACAAAGTTGGTCTATAGCATGTATACTAGTAGATTAGCAAAAGTTGTTTGAAAAATTTGTGTCCATTTAACCCCTTTCCACTTTGGCCACATTTGACCTTTCTGACAGAGCCTCATTTTTCAAATCTTTTCAAATCTATGTGGTAATAACACTGGAATGCTTTTACCTATCCAAGTGATTCTGAGATAAATTTCTCGTGACACACTGAACTTTGTTACTGGCAAAATTTGCTCGATACATTCAGTATTTAATTGTGAAAAACACCAAAATGTAGCGAAAAATTGCAAAAATTTGCATTTTTCTAAATTTAAATGTTTCTGCTTGTAACACAGGCAGCTATACCACACAAAATTGTTGTTAATTAACATCCCCCATATGTCTACTTTAGATTGGCATCGTTTTTTGAATATCCTTTTATTTTTGTAGGATGTTACAGGGCTTAGAACTTTAGCAGCAGTTTCTCATATTTTGAAGAAAATTTCAAAAGGCGAATTCTTCAGGGACCAGTTCAGTTGTGAAGTGGCTTTTAGGGCCTTATATATTAAACCCCCAATTAGTCACCCCATTTTAAAAACTTCACCCGTCAAAGTATTAAACACAGCATTTAGAAAGTTTCTTAACCCTTTAGACATTTCACAGGAATTAAAGCAAAGTATGGGTGACATTTACAAATTTCATTTTTTTTTTGGATGAATATTTTTTAATCCATTAGGCTTAGTTCACACAGACTTTTTTGACTAGTTTTTTGACGCAGAAACCGCGCCAAAAAGCTAGTCAAAAACAGCCCAAAAATGCCTCCCGTCGATTTCAATGGGAGGCGGGGGCGGTTTTCTCCCGCGAGCGGTAAAACCGGCTCGCGGGCGAAAGAAGCGACATGCCCTATCTTCAGGCGTTTCCGCCTCTGACATCCCAGTGACTTCAATGGGAGGCAGAGAAAGAGTATTTTGCGGCGTTTTATGCCCGCAGCGCCCAATGGTCACAGGCGAAAATCGGCATGCAGGGAGAGGAAAATCTGCCACAAACTTCCAAATGGAATTTTGAAGCAGAAATTCTGCCTGCAAAATACTCCATGTTAACATAGCCTTAGGGTATGTGCACACGATATCGACAATTACGGCTGAAATTACGAAGCTGTTTTCAGGAGAAAACAGCTCCTGCATTTCAGACGTAATTGCTCGTACTCGCTTTTTGTGAACCGTCAATTACGGGCGTAATTTGGAGCTGTTCTTCATTGGATTCAATGAAAAACGGCTCAAATTACGTCCAAAGAAGTGTCCTGCACTTCTTTGCCGAGGCTGTAATTTTACGCACCGCCTTTTGACAGCGACGCGTAAAATTAAAGGTCGTCGGCACAGTACATCGGCATTGAAAGCAATGGGCAGATGTTTGCCGACGTATTGAAGCCGTCTTTTCAGGCGTAATTCGAGGCGTAAAACGCCTCGTTTACGTCTGAAAATAGGTCGTGTGAACCCAGCCTTAAAGCGCAACTCAATATTTATTGCCCAGATGTTGCAGTTTTTAGAAATATCCCACATGTGGTCCTAGTGTGCTTATGGACTGAGGCACAGGCCTCAGAAGCAAAGGGGTACCTAGTGGATTTTTGGCCTCCTTTTTATTAGAATATATTTTAGGCACCATGTCAGGTTTGAAGGGCTCTTGCGGGGCTAAAACAATGTAAATCCCCCAAACGTGACCCCATTTAGGAAACAACACCCCTCAAGGAAATTATCTAGGGGTATAGTTAGCATTTTGACCTCACAGGTTTATTGCAGAAATTATTGGAAGTAGGCCGTAAAAATTAAAATCTACATTCTTTCAAAGAAAATGTAGGTTTAGCTAATGTTTTTTTTATTTGCACAAGGACTAAAGGAGAAAAAGCACCACAACATTTGTAAATAAATTTCTCCCGAGTAAAACAATACCCCACATGTAGTCATAAATGGCTGTTTGGACACACAGCATGGCTTAGAAGGTAAAGAGCACTATTTGGCTTTTGGAGCTCAAATTTAGCAGGAATGGTTTGCGGAGGCCATGTCACATTAGCAAAGCCCCTGAAGGACCAAAACAGAGAAAATGCCCAAAACGTGACTCCATTTAGGAAACTACACCCCTTGAGGGTGTATGCACCTCATATAGGGGTGTAGTGAGCATTTTGACACAACAGGTGTTTCATACATTTTATTAGAATTGGGCAGTGAAAATAAAAACAATCCTTTTTCTTCAATAGACGTAGATTTAGCTAAAAAATTTTCATTTTCTCAACAAATAAAACGAAAAAAAGAACCCCAAGATTTGTAAATCAACTTCTTTGAAGTACGGAAATACTGCTGTTTGGGCACACAGTAGGGCTCAGAAGTGAAGCAGTGCCATTTGGCTTTTGGAGTGCAGATTGGTTTCTGGTTTCTGTGTTGTTTTTGCAAAGCCCCATGTGGGGCCAAAACAGTAGAAACCCCCCAGTAGTGACCCCATTTTGGAAACTACACCCCTCAAGGTATTCACCTAGGGGTGCAGTGAGCATGTTAACCCTGCAGGTGTTTGGCAGAAATTAGTGTGCACTTAATGTTGCAGAGTGAAAATGGGATTTTTTTCCATTGATATGCCAATATGTGGTGCCCATCTTGTGCCACCAAAACAAAATAGCTCTCTAATTATGCGGTGTTTCCCGGTTTTAGAAACACCCTACATGTGGCCCTAATCTTTTGCCTTTATATTCGACGAGGCTCAGGCGTGAAAGAGTACCATGCGAAGTTAAGGCCTAATTTGGTGACTTACACAGTATTGGTTCACAATTGCAGGGCTCCCAATTTTGGAAACTACACCCCTAAAGGCATTTATTAAGGGGTGTAGTGGGCATTTTCACCCCACAGGTTTTTTTCCATAAATGATTGGGCTGTGGCTGGTGCAAAGTAAAACATTTATTTTTTCCCTAGATATGCCATTTCAGTGGCAAATATGTCATGCCCAGCATGTTCCACTGGAGACATTCAGCCCAAAAATTATTAAAAGGGTTCTCACGGGTATAGCGATGCCATATATGTGGAAGTAAATCACTGATTGGGCACACTGTAGGGTCCAGAAGGGAGGGAGAGCCATTTGGCTTTTGGAGCGTGGATTTTGCTTAGTAGTAGTTATGTTTGAGTATTGCTGGTGTTTCCAATTATAATGTGGTGGTACATGTAAGCTGGGCAGAGTACATCAGGGGCATAGTCAGGTGGTATAATAATGGGGTAAAAAAATAAAAATAAATCAATCATCGATAGATGTTTGTTGTTCTGTGAAGCAATCCTTTCTGCACAGGCCAGTGTCGCACTGATAAAGGGTCCTTACTTATTCCCATTTTGGTCCGCACTCCGCACCTTTGCAGTTTGCGGAATTTTGCTGGGAAAGTGTTGTCCTGGCACGGGCACCCTTACTTCCAGCATATATATAAATCACCTCTTGAGACTGAAGAAATATTCCCCTCGGGCCTGCACAACTGCATATTATTTATTTCCTTCCTTATTGGAGCCTTAACTCATTTTATTCCTTTACAGACATATTGCACAAGGGCTGTTTTTTTGCAGGACAAGCTGTAGTTATTGGTACCATTTTGGGTTTTTTGAGACTTTTCAATCACTTTTTATCCTATTTTTTGGGAGGCAAGGTGACCGAAATAAAGCAATTCTGGCATAGTAATTTAGTGGGTTTTTTATACAGCGTTCACCATGTGTTATAAATGACATGTTAACTTTACTCTGCGGGTCAGTACGATTCCGGCGATACCAAATTTATAGCACTTTTTTATGTTTTACAACTTTTTGCACAATAAAAATACTTTTGTAAAAAGAATGTATATTTTCTGTTGTCATGTTGTTGAAGGAGCTGTATGAGGGCTTGTTTTTTGTGAGACAAGCTATACTTTTCATAGGTAACATTTTTGGATACATGCGACTTTTTGATCACTTTTTATTTAAATTTTTGAAAGGCAAAGTGACCAAAAAACAGAAAGTCTGGCATTGTTTTTTTACGTTTTTTTTTTTTACACTATTCACCGTGTGGAATAAATAACATAATCTTTTTATAGTTCAGGCCGTTACGGTCATGTTGATACCAAATATGTATGGTTTATTTATTTATTTTCAATAATAAAGGACTTGATAGCTAATAAAGGACAATAGTGGTTTGTTTTATTTTATTACTTGAAACGTTTGCAATATTATTTACAACTTTTTTTTTAAACTTTTTTTACACTTTTTTTGTTACACACTTTTCTGTAGTCACACTAGGGGACTTGAAGGTCCAACTGTATGATTTTGTTTCTAATACATTGCACTACCTATGTAGTGCAATGTATTAGATCTGTCAGTCATTCACTGACAGCGAGCCGATTGGGCTTCGCCTCCAGGCGGGGCCTAATCGGCTTCCATAATGGCAGAGCAGGAGGCCATTGTTAGGCCTCCTGTTGCCATATATATCCTATAGATGAGGTCAGTTTGCACAACAAAATTATGAGAAGATACAAAATATATTTTATTGTTAAACATGTACAAAAAATGAAGCATACAATGCAACATCGTGGTGTCTAGCAGGGCAGGAAACATATGGATATACAGAAAGTATATAAATGTGAACTTCCATCAAATGGCAGCAAATGCATGCAGTAAGGGCATGACCACACATGGCGGAATTCCTCCGCAACTGTCCGCATCAATGCCGCACCTAATCCGGGTTGCGGATTACGGCTGCGGATCTGCACAAAATGTGCAGAAAATTGATGCGGACTAGCTGCTGCGGACTGCGGGAAAAGTGCTTCCCTTCTCCCTATCAGTGCAGGATAGAGAGAAGGGACAGCACTTTCCCTAGTGATAGTAAAAGAAATTCATACTTACCGCCCGTTGTCTTTATGACGCGTCCCTCCTTCGGCATCCAGCCCGACCTCCCTGGATGACGCGCCAGTCCATGTGACCGCTGCAGCCTGTGCTTGGCCTGTGATTGGCTGCAGCCGTCACTTACACTGAAACGTCATCCTGGGAGGCCGGACTGGAGACAGAAACAGGGAGTTCTCGGTAAGTACGAACTTCATTTTTTTTTACAGATACATGTATATTGGGATCGGTAGTCACTGTCCCGGGTGCAGAAACAGTTACTGCCGATCGCTTAACTCTTTCAGCACCCTGGACAGTGACTATTTACTGACGTCTCCTAGCAACGCTCCCGTCATTACGGGAGCCCCATTGACTTCCTCAGTCTGGCTGTAGACCTAGAAATACATAGGTCCAGCCAGAATGAAGAAATGTCAAGTTAAAAAAGCAAGACGCATCCGCAGCACACATGACATGTGCATGACAGCTGCGGACTTCATTGCGGAACTTTGAATCTCCATTGAAGTCAATGGAGAAATTCCGCCATGAGTCCGCCACTGCTCCGCAACAGACAGAGCATGCTGCGGACACCAAATTCCGCTCCGCAGCCTCTGCTCCGCAGCGGAATTGTACGCATCGTGTAAACGAACACTGCTAAATTAAAGTGAAAGTCAATGGAGAAACGGCTCCGCTGCGGAATAACGCTGCGGAGTGTCCGCAGCGGAATTTAAGTGAAATTCCGCCATGTGTGAACCCGCCCTAAGAGTGGTGGGCAAATGTGCCCATGCATGAAAGTAGAACTGACTCAAGAGGGATTATGCCTCAGTACAAAGTATTATAAATCCTCAACAGGAAGGTAATGATGTAAACGAAGAGACAGAGCGAGACCTATATGCTTAACCCCTTCAGGACTAAGCCTGTTTTGGCCTTCAGGACGAAGCCGATTTTTCAAATCGGACATGTGTCACTTTATGTGGTAATAACTCCGGAATGCTTTTGCCTATCCAAGTGATTCTGAGATTATTTTCTCGTGACATATTGTACTTTATGTTAGGGGAAAAATTTGATCGATAAATTCAATATTTATTTGTAAAAAACACAGGGATTTAGAGAAAATTTACAAAAATTTGCATTTTTCTAAATTTAAATGTATCTACTTGTAAAACCGATAGTAATACCACACAAAATAGTTACTAGTTTATATTTCCCATATGTCTACTTTATATTTGCATCGTTTTTTGAACATTCTTTTATTTTTCTAGGACATTACAAGGCTTAGAACTTTAGCAGCAATTTCTCATATTTTCAAGAAAATTTCAAAAGCCTATTTTTTCAGGGACCAGTTCAGTTCTGAAGTGGCTTTGAGGGCCTTATATATTAGAAAGTCCCCATAAATCACCCCATTTTGAAAACTGCACCCCTCAAAGTATACAAAACAGCATTCAGAAAGTGTTTTAACCCTTTAGGTGTTTCACAGGAATGAAAGCAAAGTAGAGGTGAAATTTACAAATTTCATTTTTTTTTTCGAAAATTAATTTGTAATACATTTTTTCTCTACCACAGAAGGTTTTACCCAAGAAATGCAACTCAATATTTATTGCCCAGATTCTGCAGTTTTTAGAAATATCCCACATGTGGTCCTAGTGCGGTAATGGACTGAAACACAGGCCTCAGAAGCAAAGGGGCAGCTAGTGGATTTTGGGGCCTCCTTTTTTTAGAATATATTTTAGGCACCATGTCAGGTTTGAATAGGTCTTGTGGTACCAAAACAGTAAAGACCCCCCAAAGTGACCCCATTTTGGAAACTATACCCCTCATGGAATTTATCTATGGGTATAGATAGCATTTTGAACTCACAGTTTTTTTGCTAAATTTATTTGAATTAGTATGTGAAGATGAAAATATACTTTTTTTTGTGAAAAAACGTAAACATTTAAAATTTTTACAAGGAATAAAGTAGAAAAAACACCCCAACACATGTAAAGCAATTTCTTACGATTATAGCAATACCCCATATGTGGTAATAAACTGCTGTTTGGACCCACAGCAGGCCTCAGAAGAGAAGGAGCACCATTTGGATTTTGGATTTCTGATTTTGCTGGAATAGTTTTCAGTGTCGTGTCGCGTTTGCAATGCACTGGAGGGATGAAAACCGCGGAAAACCCCTAATAGTGACCCCATTTTGGAAACTACACTCCTCAAGGAATTTTTCTAGGGGTAAAGTTAGAATTTTGACCCCACAGTTGTTTTTCCTGAAGTCATTGGAATTAGTCTGTAAAGGTAAAAATCGACTTTTTTTCTGTAAGAACTCAGAAATGTTTAATTTTTACAAGGAATAAAGGAGAAAAAGCACCCCAGCATTTGTAAAACAATTTCTCCTGATTACGTAAATACCCCATATGTGGTAATAAACTGCTGTTTGGACCCACACTGGGGCTTAGAAGGGAAGGGGCACCATTTGGCTTTTGGAGCTCAAATTTAGCTGAAATGGTTTTTGGGTGTCATGTCGAATTTGCAAAGCCCCTGAGAGACCGAAACAGTGGAAGCCCCCCAAAAGTAACCCCATTTGGGAAACTACACCACTTAAGGAATCTATGTAGGGGTATAGTGAGCGTTTAGGCCCCACACGTCTTTTGCAGAATTTATTAGAATTAGGCCGTGAAAATTAATATCAACATTATTTCCACTAAAATGTTGAATTTTTTCAATTTCACAAAGGATAAAGGAGAAAATGCACCCCAACATTTGTAAAGCAATTTCTCCCGAGTACGGCAATACCCCACATGTGGTCATAAATGTTTTTTCATTGGAAAATAATTAACCCTTTCCGGACTGATCCATGTTTTGCTTTTTCTTTTTCGTTTTTCCTCCCCGCTTTACGAGAGCCACAACTTCTTTATTTTTCCGTCAATAGAGTGGTGTGGGGGCTTATTTTTTGCGGGACGAGCTGTGGTTTTTATTGGTACCATTTTTTGGTACATAAGACTTTTTGAGCACTTTTTATTACATTTGGTAGAGTGAAGGTGACCAAAAAACTGCGATTTTGCCATTTAAAATTCTTTATTTTTCACGGCGTTCACCGTGCGAGTTCAATAATGGCATATTGTAATAGCTTGGACTTCTACGGACGCAGCAATACCAATTTTGTATATTTTTTTTATTTTCTTACATTACTTTAGAGAAAAAATATGAAAAGGGTTTCTTTTTGGACTTTAAATATTTATTAAATTTTTTCCACTAATAATAACTATTTACTTTTGTTTTTACATGTTTTATTAGTCCCCATAGGAGACTTGAACCAGCGATCATTAGATCACTGGTAGAATACACTGCAATACTAATGTATTGCAGTATATTGTCATTTTTACATGATCCTGTAACAGCGCGATCGCTGTTTCTGTCCGTTAGTCCCGGGTATCAGCTGTAATACACAAAAAAAAGCTGTGTAAGGGCTTGTTTTTTGCGGGACGGGTTGTAGTTTGTATCGGTATAATTTTGGCGTACATGCGACTTTTTGATCACTTTTTATTGTATATTTTGGGAGGGGAGGTGACCAAAAAATAGTGATTCTCGCTTTGTTTTTCATTTTTTTTTTTTGCGGTGTTCACCGTGCGGGAAAAATAATATTATAGTTTTATAGTTTGGGTCGTTACAAACGCGGTGATGCCAGATATGTTTACTTTTTTTTACGTGTTCATTTTTTTCCTATAATAAAAGACTTATTATAGGAAAAAAAGCAGTTCATGTTTATGTCACTTATAACTTTTATTTTTACATTTCTTTTAAAAACATTTTTACTCTTTTTTTTTTGTTTTTTTCACTTGTCCCACTAGGGGACACTTAGACTTGCAGCTTTGATCGCTGCTGGAATACATTACACTACACACGTAGTGTAATGTGTTCTAACTGTCATTGTGACATAACAGTCACACTGACAGGAAGCCTACGACGACCACCCTCGGCGTGGTCCTCATAGGCTTCTGTACATGGCAACCCGGACCCGTCATTGTCTGGCGTCCGGTTGCCATGGGTACGATCGCAAGCCCCCGTGATTTCACATGGGGTTGCCGATCGGCGCTAAACACCTTAATTGTGGCGTTCAAATCGAACGCCGCAATTAAGGGGTTAACTGCCGAAATCAGCGGCGATAGGCCGCTGATCGGCAACGGGGAATGCAGGGCAGACGCCCTGCACAGTTAACCGCCGCTGCGGTGTAGCGCCGCGCGGCGGTTAACTGTTAAAGTACAGACGTAACTGCACGTCAAGGTGCGCAAACTTACTGCACACATTGACGTGCAGTTACGTCAAGGTGCGGGAAGGGGTTAATTGGTGTAAATGAAGTAACTTACCCATGGTATAGTTCCTGCGCCGTGGAGACACCAACACGAAGCGCGTTTCGGCGAAATGCATTCATCCAGGGGTGGTGTCTCTCCAGCCAGCGGAAGCTACTATTTACAGAAACGTCATCCAATCATGTAAGGCGAACAAAATGGATGTGTACCGACTAGTAATGGAAAAAAGCCTCTATAGAGCGTCGCACACCAGGTCCGGAGATGTCTAGCGATGAATTTCCGGTCTGGCGTCATCGGGAGGGGCCAGAGAGAGAGCGAGGGTGCATCACTCAGACTCCGCCCAGCCAGATGGAGACGCCAGACCGCAGATCATCACAGACACTCCCACCAAAACATGCTCGCTCTGCTTTTCCCTGGATCAATATAAGAGAGAAAGGGCCCGAAACATGACTGGATGAAATGTGAATAGGAGGAGGATATAGGAGATAATCATACAGAGCAAAGTGGACACTCAATCACCAATGTATTGTTATGGGCAGTTTGAAAGTGATAAATAATGAATAATTAAAATATTGGATGAAAATTGAAAAAATTTGTAAATGTAAATGTGAATGAATATGAAAAAATGATCAGAAGGATAAATGTGGACATATACGAAAAAGGTAAATGCATGTGTTAGTTATATGCAATGTGAATACCTGTGAAGAAATATATGCGTAAGAAAATACATATGCATATATGTGTGAAAAAAGACATGCTCTGGAATGATGTGTTGATGGGCTAAAAAAAAATGATACAACAGTGTGTATGAATGTATGATGTGAAAGTGATGATGTGTGTGTATAAGATAAAAATAGTGTTGCAAAAAGACTAAAATAAAGCTGTGGCGATATTGTGAGGTGAATGGTGAATGTGTAGGTGGGATGATAGCGTGTCATGGTGGAAAACAATTTGTAGGATGCAACAATAATGGTGCATGGGTAGTTGAAGAATGGTGAAAAAATAATAGGAAATAAAATATAATGTGAAATGAATAAATAATAATGGAATAATTACTAGATTCATTTTTAGTAATTGATGAGTAATGCAGCGAGTAAAAAATTATAACAATGTATGGAAAATAAATAAATAAAAATTAATAATAAATAATAATAATTAATAATGGAAATGAATAGTGCGTGAAAGTAATACGTAGTGCCAACGAATAGTGCTGAGAAAATAAACACAAATATACAAGAGAAACAAGACTGTTATGACGTTAATTAATGTGATTTAAGTATAAAGAGATGTTACATATATCACAAAAACCCATATATAACACTTTATGGTAGAAATATTTCCAGATGAATATGTAAAGGGAGATCAGTGTTCTTCGAAATCCGATCCTGTGCAGCAACATGGCTTCTGTTTACATCTCCATACTGAATCCGTACCTCCAGTGAGAATCATAACCTCAACTCCATCTACATACATGAAAAAAGTAGTTAAAACATATATATAATATATATGAAAACAACAATGTGGATAGGATTAGAATTAAAACGAGAAAATTAAGAAGTGGACCCGCTGGAGATCCATAGTCAGAGAAACGGAGCGAAACTATGCATGGTATTGAGAGTCCAAATCCATTTGGATTCGCATTGTGCCAATTTTTGGCGTATGTCACCCCTCCGGATATCAACCTTGATGAAGTCAATGCCCCTTACCTTCAATTTCATGGGGTTACATGCATGATGAACCTTAAAATGTCGGGCGATTGGTTTTAATGTCTCCAATGTTTTGATTTTGGCTGCTCCCAAAATATCTCGTACATGCTCTCTTGTTCGTATTCTCAGTTCCCTGGAAGTGAGACCAATGTATATTTTATGGCAGGGACATGTGGCATAATAAACAACCGCTTTTGTGGAGCAGTTTATATGATGTGTAATCTCAAAGCTTCTCTCACCTCTAGCATCCACAAAAGTGGTTGTTTTTTCAATGTTTGGACATGCTACACAATGTCCGTAGCAGCAGTTGGCAGCCATGCGATTGCAGGGCAGAGCTGCTGATCTGCTGCCAACCACTAAGATGCAGCGATTGCTTCATTTAAGGGGTTAATTGCAGGAATCGGAGCTAGCTCCGGTTCCTGCCATTATAGTCGGACGTCAGCTGTAACATACAGCTGACATCCACCGCTGATGACGCCTGCTCAGTCCCTGAGCCGGCACCAACTTGCCGACGGCTACGGAAGCCTTTTAGGACACGCCTCTGGATGGGGCCTGGAAGGTTTCCATACTAGGCAGACAGGGAGGCCCCTAATAGGCCTCCAGTTGCCATTGGAGCCACCGACACCCCAGCAATTTCATTGCTGGGGTGCTGATGAGCTGCAAACACCTTAAATGCAGCGATCGCTTTTGACTGCTGCATTTAAGGGGCTAATGGCGGGGATCTAAGCTAACTTTGGTCCCCACCATTACAGCAGGATATCAGCTGTAAAATAAGCTGGATGACATCTGAGCCATGCCATCCATTTGTCGTAAGTATACGACAATTTGCAGGAAGCACTGGCTTTCCATGACGTATACTTACGACAAATGTCAGGAAGAGGTTAAGGACACCAATCTCTCATGAAACCATTTCAATACAATATTGTGACATGCTAGCAAAACTCTTGACACGTTGCGTTTCCCATCACAACCACTAAGTGGCCACATATAGACACATATTGAATAGACATAAAAAAAATTGTATTAATTTTTTTAAACTGTTCATTTCATTACGCATATCTCAGGGTATGTTGAATTAAAAGGAAAGATACAAAAAGATACATTTGTACAAGTAATGTTTTATCAATATTTACAGGCTATGGACACTTTGTACTGAATTTTTGTTATTGTTCATTTGCCTCCTAAATGAAAAAAATTAAACAACTTTCCAAATAGTCTTAAAGGGGTTTTCCAGAACCAATTAATCCAATCCTGTTAAACTTAACATGTCAAACCAAATCTTTTTGCAATGTACTTGCGTTTGAAAAGATGTTCCGAGCGGCATATCTCATCTTCTATCATGTGATGCCTCGCTAACCCGAAATCCTAACTTCCGCCTCAGCCCCGTCCATGACCTCTAACTTCCGTTTTCCAGCAGTATGAGTGTACGGTCACGTCATAAATGACGTTTCTGTACACTGTGTTAAGGGGTTGTACCATGTTCTCTTACTCCTATTCAGATAATGCGTGGTTGATACACACTGTGTACAACTCGCATGCTCTACTCAGGGGTTCGGCAAGCTCAGGCACCCATGCCACAGCTGGCACGTAGGGCCTTGATCTCTGTCATGCTCTCCCCGTGTTCAGCGCCGTTGTATGCTGCGGCGCTGAACACAGGGAGAAACTCTGGGGAAGAGCGGATACACACATCGCCAGAGCACGGAGGCACAGTGGCAGAGCGGGTTGAGAGACAGGAGCAGAGTGGAGAGACAGTGGCAGAGCGGGGAGACACACTGGCATGCTCTCCCCGTGTTTAGTGCCGTTGTATGCTGCAGCGCTGAACACCGGGAGTGACTCAGGAGCAGAGCGGAGAGACACAGGGGCACAGCAGGGGGAGACAAAAGAACCAGTGGGGAGAAACTACTATGGGAGGAAACATCGGCGCTTTGATTCATGGGAATTGTAGCCTTTATTCACCACAGGAAATGGCCGGTCACAGCAAAATAGCGATGTAAACAAACTGGAAAATAACCTAAGGGAGCGTAGAATGAAGAGTCATAAAACAGGTGGGGATCATAGGTTGAACAGAAGTAACAGATATAAATGTTTATTAAATTTAAAAAAACTATGTCGGAAAACCTCTTTAATTAAAGATGTCCTACCTTTTTGCTGTTGTAGAGTCTGTGCAGCTCCTGTACACAGGTGGCTGTGCTGCTGCTGTTTCTGACATAGATCCAACAGCACACTGTCTGCTGTCGGCTCAGAGTTCAGGTCATCTGATCTCTCTGCAAGCTATATTAGATAGGGAAGAGAGAACCCATGGCAGAATTTGCAAGGGGACGGGGAAAAAAATCACAGAGGTTGTAGGTAGGAAGGAGAGAACCCAGACCAGAGCAAAATTTGTAGGGGGAATCACACAGGCTGTACTGTAACAGTATAGATAAGGAGGAGAGCTCAGAGGGCACAATCTGCAGGGCGAAGGGGGAGAGATCTCTCACACACAGGCAGCATCAGTATCTGTTTTCACACAGGAGAGAGAAAATCACATAAGGGCTGTATAAGTGTCTCTAGAAGGAGAAAGCAGGGCAGGAATAAAGCTGTGCTAGTACATGACAACTCATATCTATCATATATTATGGTCTATTCAAACTGCAGTGTCATTTAGCGTATACGCCAGAAAAGCTCTTGGTGCATGCATCAAATGTGTCCATAGGACCCTATTTACCTGACAGATGTCAAAAGAGTGTCTTTTGGCATCCATCTTGCCGGTATACATCGTATTAACTTTTTTTTTACTTCATGGAATAGCAAAGTCGACTGCGCTGTTCTATACAGGGAGATCCAGTAGAAATATCTATACCGCATAGTATCCTTTTTTTTTTACAATAGAATCCTATGGTCGAGATGCCATTGTATGCCTATACAGTAGCAAATATTTGAAAATCCTCTTTTCTTAACCCGTTAGTGACCGGCCCATAGTGTTTCTACGTCGGTCACTAACGGGCCTTATTCCGATGCCATAGACTTTTTACGTCGCGGCATTGGAATAAGTAAATAGAGCAGGGAGCTGTCAAATCTCCCTGCTCTCAGCTGCCAGAGGTAGCTGTGGGCTGGGGGTGTCCCTGCTCTGCCGGGTGAGATCAATATTAGTATCGATCTCACCTGTTTAACACCTCAGATGCGGTGCACAATAGCGTGCACCGCATCTGAGTGGTTTTGGAGAGTGGGAGGGAGCTCCCTCTCATCCAACTGACACCCGGCGATAAGATCGCCGAGTGTCAGTGTCTCCGATGGCAGCCGGGGGGCCTAATAAAGGCCCCCAGGTCTGCCTGTGGTGTATGCCTGCTAGGTCATGCCGGAGGCATGACCTGGCAGATGCCGGTCCGTTTTACACAGACAGGCATAATACACTGCAATACAGAAGTATTGCAGTATATTATAAATACGATCGGATTATCGCATAGTGAAGTTCCCTAGTGGGACTAGTAAAAAAGTGAAAAAAAAGTTTACGAAAAAGTGGGGAAAAAAAAGTGAAAAAAAATAAAATGAAAAACTCACTTTTTCCACCTTAAAAACTGCTTTATTATTAACAAACAAAATAAAGTAAAAAAGTTATACATATTTGGTATGGCCGCGTCCGTAACGACCCAAACTATAGACTTATTACATTATTTAACCCACAGGGTGAACATCGTAAAAAATAAAATAAAAAAAACAATCAAACATTGCTGTTTTCTTTGAATCCAGCCTTAAAAAAAATGTGATAAAAAGTGATCAAAAAGTCGCATCTACTCCAAAATGGTACCGATAAAAACTACAAGTCGTCCCTCAAAAAAAAAAAGCCCTCACACAATTGCATCTGTGAAAAAATAAAAACGTTATGGCTCTTCAAATTTAGAGACACAAAAACAAATAATTTTGAAAAAAAAAAGTGTTTTCACTGTGTAAAAGTAGTAAAACATATAAAAACGATACAAATTTGGTATAGTTGCAATCGCAACCACCCGCTGAATAAAGTTATTGTGTTATTTATACCACACGGTAAACAGCGTAAATTTAGGACGCAAAAAAGTGTGGCGAAATTGATGTTTTTTTGCTATTCCCAATCAAAAAAAGTTAATAAAAGTTAATCAATAAATTCTATGTACCCCATAATGGTGCTATTAAAAAATACAACTTGTCCCACAAAAACAAGACCTTATACAGCTATGTCGACGCAAAAATAAAAAGTGTATAGCTCTTTGAATTAGACTATGGAAAAACGTAAAAAATGTCTTGGTCATTGACGTCTAAAATAGGCTGGTCATTAAGGGGTTAAAGCTTCGATGTACAATGCGAATGCAGTTTGAATGGGCCCTTACTAGAAGGGTCATGCCCACAAGAGCAAAGTCTGAAACTAGGAGCAGGTTGCACACTGCATATCAGAGTGGTGATATGTATTTTATTTATTCTTTTCAAAGGTGTCCATGTCCTTTAACCCCTTAAGGACGCAGCCTAGTTTTGGCCTTAAAGAGGCTCTGTCACCAGATTTTGCAGCCCCTATCTGCTATTGCAGCAGATAGGCGCTGCAATGTAGATTACAGTAACGTTTTTATTTTTAAAAAACGAGCATTTTTGGCCAAGTTATGACCATTTTCGTATTTATGCAAATGAGGCTTGCAAAAGTACAACTGGGCGTGTTGAAAAGTAAAAGTACAACTGGGCGTGTATTATGTGTGTACATCGGGGCGTGTTTACTACTTTTACTAGCTGGGCTTTCTGATGAGAAGTATCATCCACTTCTCTTCAGAACGCCCAGCTTCTGGCAGTGCAGATCTGTGACGTCACTCACAGGTCCTGCATCGTGTCGGCACCAGAGGCTACAGATGATTCTGCAGCAGCATCGGCGTTTGCAGGTAAGTCCATGTAGCTACTTACCTGCAAATGCTGATGCTGCTGCAGAATCATCTGTAGCCTCTGGTGCCGACACGATGCAGGACCTGTGAGTGACGTCACAGATCTGCACTGCCAGAAGCTGGGCGTTCTGAAGAGAAGTGGATGATACTTCTCATCAGAAAGCCCAGCTAGTAAAAGTAGTAAACACGCCCCGATGTACGCACATAATACACACCCAGTTGTACTTTTACTTTTCAACACGCCCAGTTGTACTTTTGCAAGCCTCATTTGCATAAATACGAAAATGGTCATAACTTGGCCAAAAATGCTCGTTTTTTAAAAATAAAAACGTTACTGTAATCTACATTGCAGCGCCGATCTGCTGCAATAGCAGAAAGGGGTAGCAAAATCTGGTGACAGAGCCTCTTTAAGGCTCAGAGCCCATTTTTCAAATCTGACATATTTCACTTTATGTGGTAATAACGTCGGAATGCTTAAACCTATCCAAGCGATTCCGAGATTGTGTTCTCGTGACACTTTGGGCTTCATGTTCGTGGTAAAATTTGGTCGATATATTCAGTCTTTATTTGAGAAAAATTTCAAAATTTAGAGAAAATTTAGAAAAAATAGCATTTTTCAGAATTTAAATGCATCTGCTTGAAAAACAGACGGTTATACCACCCAAAATAGTTACTAGTTCACATTTCCCATATGTCTACTTTAGATTGGCATCGTTTTTTGAACATTATTTTATTTTTCTTGGATGTTACAAGGCTTAGAACATAAACAGCAATTTCTCATATTTTTAAGAACATTTCAAAAGCCTTTTTTTTAAGGTACCTGTTCAGTTCTGAAGTGGCTTTGAAGGGCCTATGTATTAGAAACCCCCATAAAGCACCCCATTTTAAAAACTAGACCCCTCAAAGTATTCAAAACAGCATTTAGAAAGTTTTTTAACCCTTCAGGCATTTCACAGGAATTAAAGCAAAGTGGAGGTGAAATTTGCAAATTTCGTTTTTCTTTCTGAATTTCAATTTGATTCTATTTTTTTCTGTAACAAAGAAGGTTTTACCAGAGAAACACAACTAAATATGTATTGTCCAGATTCTTCAGTTTTTAGAAATGTCCCACATGTGGCTCTAGTGCGCTCGTGGACTAAAACACAAGCCCCAGAAGCAAAGAAGCACCTAGTGCATTTTGGTGGTGCTTTTTTATTAGCATATATTTTAGGCAGCATGCCAGGTTTGGAGAGGTGTTGAGGTGCCAAAACAGTAGGAATCCCCCAAAACTGACCCCATTTCGGAACTGCACCCCTCAAGGAATTAATTTATGGTTATTGTTACCATTTTGACCACGTAGTTTTTTCACAGCGCGTATTTTAATTGGGCTGTGAAATTAAAAGAATGACAATTTTTTCAATAAGATGTCATTTTTGATCAGAATTTCTTATTTTCACAGGGAACAAAATGCCCCATTTTGTTGCCCAATTTGTCCTGAGTGCGGCAATACCCCATTTGTGGTGATAAACTGCTGTTTGGGCCCATGGGAGGCCTCAGAAGGAAAGGAGCGCTATGTGTTCTTAGGAGTCCAGATTTTGCTGGATTGGTTTTCGGGTGCCATGTCGCATTTGCAGAGCCTCAGAGGTATCAAAGCAATGGAAACCCACCAAAAGTGACCCCATTTTGGAAACAAAACCCCTCAAGGAATTTATTTATGGGTGTTGTGACCATTTAGACCCCACAGTTTTTTCACAGAACTTATTTGAATTGGGCTGTGAATTTAAAAAAAAAAACTTTTTGCCAATAAGATGTCGTTTTGGCTCAAAATGTCTTCTTTTCACAACGAATAAAATACCCCATTTTGTTGCCAAATTTGTCCTGAGTGCGGCAATACCCTATTTGTGGCCATAAACTGCCGTTTGGGCCCATGGGAGGTATTAGAAGGAAAGGAGCGCTATGTGTTCTTTGGAGCCCAGATTTTGCTGGATTGGTTTTCGGGTGCCATGTCGCATTTGCAGAGCCCCAAAGGTATCAAAGCAATGGAAACCCACCAGAAGTGACCCCATTTTGGAAACTACACCCCTCAAGGAATTCATTTATGGGTGTTGTGACCATTTAGACTCCACAGTTTTTTCACAGAATTTATTTGAATTGGGCTGTGAATTCAAAAAAATGTAATTTTTTCCAATAAGAGGTAGTTTTGGCTCAAAATTTCTTATTTTCACAAGGAATAAAATACCCCAATTTGTTGCCCAATTTGTCCTGAGTGCGGCAATACCCCATTTGTGGTGATAAACTGCCGTTTGGGCCCATGGGAGGCCTCAGAAGGAAAGGAGCGCTATGTGTTCTTTGGAGCCCAGATTTTGCTGGATTGGTTTTCGGGTGCCATGTCGCATTTGCAGAGCCCCAAAGGTATCAAAGCAATGGAAACCCACCAGAAGTCACCCCATTTTGGAAACTACACCCCTCAAAGAATTTATTTATGGGTGTTGTGACCATTTATACCCCACAGTTTTTTCACAGAATTTATTTGAATTGGGCTGTGAATTGAAAAAAAAATTTTTTTTTCCAATAAGAGGTAGTTTTGCCTCAAAATTTCTTATTTTCACAAGGAATAAAATACCGCATTTTGTTGCCCAATTTGTCCTGAGTGTGGCAATACCCTATTTGTGTTGATAAACTGCCGTTTGGGCCCATGGGAGGGCTCAGAAGGAAAGGACCACCATGTGGCCTACTGGGAATGTTCTGGTGCTAAGTCGTGTGTGCAGAAGCCCCTGAGGTATCAGTACAGTTGAAACCCCCGAGAAGTGACCCCGTTTTAAAAACGACACCCCTTAAGGAATTCATCTAGAGGTGTAGTGAGCATTTTGACCCCACAGGTATTGTGTAAAAGATAATGCGCAGCAGATGGTGCAGAGTGAGATTTGCAATTTTCTATATATATGCCATGTCAGTGTCCGATATATTGTGCCCAGCATGTGCCACCGGAGACATACACCCCATAAACTGTAATGTGGGCTCTCCCGGGTATGGCAATGCCCTACATGTGGCTGTTATTAGCTGCCTGGGCACACGGCAGGGCTCAGAAGGAAAGGACCACCATTTGGCCTACTGGAGCTTTTCTGGTGCTAAGTCTTGTACGCAGAAGCCCCTAAGGTACCAGTACAGTTGAAACCCCCAAGAAGTGACCCTGTTTTAAAATCTAAACCCCTTAAGGCATTCATCTAGAGGTGTAGTGAGCATTTTGACCCCACAGGTATTGTGTAAAAGATAATGTGCAGCAGTTGGTGCAGAGTGAAATTTGCAATTTTCTATACATATATGCCAATTCAGTGTCCGATATATTGTGCCCAGCATGCGCCACCGGAGATATACACCTCATAAACTGTAATGTTGGCTCTCCCGCGTACGGCAATACCCTACATGTGGCTGTTATCAGCTGCCTGGGCACACAGCAGGGCTCAGAGGGGAAAGATGAGGAGGGGTAAGCTGTGCGAAGTGGATCAGAGCGAGTAAAACTGGGGTAAATTAAAAATAAAGGGATGGATGATACATTTTAAAACACTCTTTCATACAGAGCTCTGGTTTTTCGGGACACGCATCACATTGATATATTGTGTCCTTCCTTATCCCCCTCTTATAGCAGACTCTGCACCTCTTTTGACTTTTTCCCTTCTTGCCAGTTTGGGGAACTTCTCCTAAAAAGTGTTGCCCTGGTACGATGCCTGTGGCCCCGCTTCCAGAAGTACTGTAAGGCTTCAGGACTTGATCTGACAAGTCCACCCCTCCCATGTACCTATTGTAGTCCAGGATGCAGTCTAGTTTGGGGGTCCCTGTACTGGTACCTCGTACAGGTACATGGGTACTGGTGTGGCATCTCCCTGGTCTTGTACTTGACACACAATATGTTGCTGCTAGATTGTGCCCTGCTCTCTCCCCTTCTGAGTGTTTGCCCAAGCAGAGTCTTAGGGAGGCCTCTCAGGTTTCTTCTAGCAGTGCCGCATGCCGCAGGACTTCTGGAAGTGAGGCAGTTGAAGAGTGGGACGCTGGTATAAATATTATCCAGGTAGAGGTGGTAACCCTGGTCCAGCAGTGGGTGCACCAAATCCCACACAATTTTTGTATTAACTCCCAGTAAGGGGGGGGGGGCATTCTGGGGGCTGAGTACTGGTGTCCTTCCCTTTATATATCCTAAATCTGTAGGTATACCCGGATGCACTCTCGCACAGCTTATACATCTTCACGCCATACCTTGCCCTCTTACCCGGCAGGTACTCGAGGAATTGAAGCCTCCCTTTCAAATGTACCAGGGATTCATCTATAGAAATACACTTCTCGGGGGTGAATGCTGGGAAAACCGGGCACTGAAATGGTCTAATAGGGGTCTCCGTTTATACAAACGGTCAAAACTGGGGTCATCTCGGGGTGGGCACGGCTCATTATGAGTATAATGTAAGAAGCGAAGTATTGCCTCATTTTTATTTTATTTTTTAGTTTCCAGCTCAGTTCTGAAGTTGCTTTGAGGGGCCCATATATTAGACACCCTTATCAAACACCCCATTTCAGAAACTAGACCCCTCAAAGTATTCACAACAGCATTTAAAAAGTTTATTAACCCTTTAGGTGTTTCACAGGAATTTAGAGCAAAGTAGAGGTGACATTTAATTAATGTAATTTAATTTATTAGGCACCATGTCCGGTTTGAAGAGGTCTTGTGGTGCTAAAACAGTGGAAACCCCCCAAAAGTGACCCCTTTTTGGAAACTAGAGACCTTGAGGAATCCATTGTAGTTTTCTTGGGGTGCATGCGACTTTTTGATCAGTTTTTATTCTAATTTTAGGTGGCGTGGTGACTAAAAAAACAGCAATTTTACTATTGTTTTTTATTCAATTTTTTTTACAGCGTTCACCGTGCGCTATAAATGACATATTCACTTTATTCTGTGCGGCGATACGATTACGGCGATACCAGATGTTTATAGTTTTATTTTATGTCTTATGGCGTTTGCACAATAAAATACATTTTGTAAAATATAATTTATTTTTCGTGTTACCTTATTCTAAGAGCCATAACTGTTTTATTTTTCCATCAGGAAAGTCGTGCGAGGACTAATTTTTTGCGTAACGAACTGTAGTTTCCATCAGTACCATTTTTAGGTACATGCAACTTTTTGATCTCTTTTTATTCCATTTTTTGGGAGGTGAAGTGACCAAACAATTGTGATTGTGGTACGGTTTATTATTATTTTCTCTTACGGCGTTCACCGCGCGGGATAAATAACAACATCGTTTTGTAGTTCAGGACGTTACGGACGCGGCGATACCAATTATGTATAGTTTATTTGTTTATTTATATATTTTTATTAATAATAAAGAACTTTTAAGGGAAAAAGGGGGACTTTTACTTTTATTACTTTTAAATCTTTTATTTTCTTATTTTTACACAACTTTTTTTTACTTTTTTACACTTTTTTTACTTTGTCCCACTAGGGGACATGAGGGCAGGAGGCTCTGATCGCTATTCTAATACACTGCACTACATACGTAGTGCAGTGTATTAGAGCTGTCAGCTGTTCGCTGACAGCAAGCATAGTGGGTCCTGATTTTGTCGGGACCCACTAGGCTTCCGTCGATGGCGTAGCCAGAGTCCATTGTTAGGATTCTGGTTGCCATAGTAGCCATCACGGCCCGCTATCGTGTAGCAGGCCGGCGATGGCAGCTTAACCCCTAAGAAGCCGCGATCGCTATTGAACGCGGCTTCTAAGGGGTTAACCGGCGGGGACCACCGCGATCGGTCCCTGCACACTAAGCTGTGATAGCCTGCTGTCGGAAACAGCAGGTATCACAGCTCAAACACGCGCCGGGATTAAATGGCGCCGTGTTTACTCAGGTCAGTACTATTACTGACCTGAGCGCGAACGATGTACTTAGCGCGACGTAATAGTACTGACCTGAGCGCGAAGGGGTTAAACTTCTGTTTTCTGGATCCACTCCTGTGTTTGGCTGCTCCAAAACTGCACTATGTGGACCCAGCAGAAGCCTTCTTTATGCGTTTGACTGACATAAGATCAGAAAGTCTTGTTAATTCTTATGTTTTATTTCTTGGGGAAAAAACGTAATATATTAATATGTAAAGCCATCAGCCATGTTTTTCCTCACTGAATTCTCTATTAGGAATTCCCTGTTTTGATTGGTAAATGGATTAAATATACACTACCGTTCAAAAGTTTAGGGTCACTTAGAAATGTCCTTATTTTTGAAAGAAAAGCACAGTTTTTTTCAATGAAGATAACATTAAATTAATCAGAAATACACTATACATTGTTAATGTGGTAAATGACTATTCTAGCTGCAAACGTCTGGTTTTTAATGCAATATCTTCATAGGTGTATAGAGGCCCATTTCCAGCAACCATCACTCCAGTGTTCTAATGGTACATTGTGTTTGCTAACTGTGTTAGAAGGCTAATGCATGATTAGAAAACACTTGAAAACCCTTGTGCAATTATGTTAGCACCGCTGTAAACAGTTTTGCTGTTTAGAGGAGCTACAAAACTGACCTTCCTTTGAGCTAGTTGAGAATCTGGAGCATTACATTTGTGGGTTCGATTAAACTCTCCAAATGGCTAGAAAAAGAGAGCTTTCATGTGAAACTCGACAGTCTATTCTTGTTCTTAGAAATGAAGGCTGTTCCATGCGAGAAATTGCCAAGAAACTGAAGATTTCCTACAACGTTGTGTACTACTCCCTTCAGAGGACAGCACAAACAGGCTCTAACCAGAGTAGAAAGAGAAATGGGAGGCCCCGCTGCACAACTGAGCAACAAGACAAGTACATTAGAGTCTCTAGCTTGAGAAATAGACGCCTCACAGTTCCTCAACTGGCAGTTTCATTAAATAGTACCCGCAAAACGCCAGTGTCAATGACTACAGTGAAGAGGCGACTCCAGGATGCTGGCCATCAGGGCAGAGTGGCAAAGAAAAAGCCATATCTGAGACTGGCTAATAAAAGGAAAAGATTAATATGGGCAAAAGCACACAGACATTGGACAGAGGAAGATTGGAAAAAAGTGTTATGGACAGACGAATCGAAGTTTGAGGTGTTTGGATCACACAGAAGAACATTTGTGAGACGCAGAACAACTGAAAAGATGCTGGAAAAGTGCCTGATGGCATCTGTCAAGCATGGTGGAGGTAATGTGATGGTCTGGGGTTACTTTGGTGCTGGTAAAGTGGGAGATTTGTACAAGGTAAAAGGGATTTTGAATAAGGAAGGCTATCACTCCATTTTGCAACGCCATGCCATACCCTGTGGAATGCGCTTGATTGGAGCCAATTTCTTTCTACAACAGGACAATGACCCAAACCACAAGAAGCAGGCAGCTGGTATTCTATCTGTAATGGAGTGGCCAGCGCAGTCACCAAATCTCAACCCCATAGAGCTGTTGTGGGAGCAGCTTGACCGTATGGTATGCAAGGAGTGCCCATCAAGCCAATCCAACTTGTGGGAGGGGCTTCTGGAAGCATGGGGTGAAATTTCTCCCGATTACCTCAGAAAATTAACAGCTAGAATGCCAAAGATCTGCAATGCTGTAATTGCTGCAAATGGAGCATTCTTTGCCGAAAGCAAAGTTTGAAGGAGAAAATTATTATTTCAAATATAAATCATTATTTCTAACCTTGTCAATGTCTTGACTATATTTTCTAGTAATTTTGCAACTCATTTGATAAATATAAGTGTGAGTTTTCATGGAAAACACAAAATTGTCTGGGTGACCCCAAACTTTTGAACGGTAGTGTATGAAAAAGGAAAGTAAATGGTACAATCTGTGCCTGCATCATTTATGAGAGACGGGGAGGCAGTACTATCTTTGCTTGCATCATTTACGGTGAGAAACGGGGGAAGCAGTACATTCTATGCCAACATTATTTACAATGAGAGACAAGGAGACAGCACTATCTATACCTACATGATTATAATATAGTGATATATATATATATATATATATATATATATATATATATATATTATATATATATATATATATATATATTTATATATATATATATATAAAAAAAGAAGAGTTCTTGCAGCACTCCAATGTGTGAACATTTTTTGGTTTCATTCAGTCAAAACGTTTCTGTCCAACAATAGGACCTCTATCAAGCATAGTGACACATCAATCGACAGTGATATATATATATATATATATATATATATATATATATATATACAGTGAAGGAAATAAGTATTTGATCCCTTGCTGATTTTGTACGTTTGCCCATTGTCAAAGTCATGAACAGTCTAGAATTTTTAGGCTAGGTTAATTTTACCAGTGAGAGATAGATTATATAAAATAAAAAAAACAGAAAATCACATAGTCAAA
Source organism: Rhinoderma darwinii (assembly GCF_050947455.1). Lineage (NCBI taxonomy): Eukaryota > Metazoa > Chordata > Amphibia > Anura > Rhinodermatidae > Rhinoderma > Rhinoderma darwinii. The sequence continues at coordinate 52,973,007 of NC_134689.1, forward strand.
ATTATATATATTTATTTGCATTGTGCACAGAGAAATAAGTATTTGATCCCCTACCAACCATTAACAGGTTCCCGACCGCTGGCGGTATTTATACGGCCAGCGGTCAGGGTCTCTGAAGTCCGCCGTATAGACTATTTACGGCGGCACTTCAGAGACTGTGCACGCGCGATCGCGTGCACACAGCTCTGTGCCCTGGCTGTTGCTAACAGCCATGGGCACTGGGCAGAATGTAAGGGGCCAATCTTTTGGCCCCTGAACATGTGATCGCTGTGACAACCAATCAGAGTGATCACATGCATTTCTGCATAGAAAACAGTGTGCACGCGATCGCGTGCACACAGCCCTGTGCCCACGCTGTTACCAACAGCTCTGGGCACTGGGCAGAGTATCAGGGACCAATCTGATGGTCCCTGAACATGTGGTCGCTGTGAAAACCTATCACAGCGACCACATTTGTTTTATTTTGACTTTTCTGGCAGTAAATCTCCTGCCTCTTTTCTTCTCCTCAAACATTGTTTCAGTTTGAGGAGAAGAAGAGACTCGGGAGAATTGCTGCCAGAAGATTACAATTACAGTTACACAAAAAATACAGTTACACTCTAAAACATTCTCTGTATAGATAGATTTCTATCTATCTATACAATCTATCTATCTATCCATCTATCTTTTTTTCTATATATCTACCTTTCTATCTTTTATTCTATTAGAATAGGCAGGTAGGGAGTATATAATTATATATATATCCACATATATATAATATATATAGCAATAGCGGTTTATTTTTTTGTTAGCGGTAGTGTACATATATATAGCAGTTAGTTTGTGTGTTTTATATAAAAAAAAAACAAAAAAAAAACAATTTGTTTAGTTAGTGTTAGTGTTAGTTACGTTATGGCGAGGAAGTTGTTTAGCGCCGAGGAGGCATACGCCATGCTGTGGTCTGAGTCGGAGACCGCATCAGAGATGGCGTCCGAGATGGAACCTGTTTTAGGTAGTGACGATGACAGCGTCACTTCAGGTTCATCTTCAGGGGACGTTGTCCCTGATGCAGTTGAAACTGCAGAACTTGAAAGCGCAGGGCCAAGTAGCGCTGTAGCACGGGACAGCCTGGTTCTTCAGTCCAGGCTCTTGTATGGGCACCTGCCCCATCTTTTGGGCCTAGAATCCACGGATTTACTGCCACTCCTGGCATAACCGTGGACAATACAAATTTTGTCCAAATGGATTACTTCCATTTATTTATAACGGACGACATCCTAAATCAGATTGTCCACGAAACAAATTTATATGCCACTCAATATATAAGGCAGAAACCTTCATCCACCCATGCCAGAGATTGGACGCCCACCAATTTGCTGGAATTAAAAAAAATTTTGGGGCTCACCCTAAATATGGGTATTGTCAAAAAGCCTTCCATTAGGTTTTACTGGTCAACAAGACCCGCCCAAGCCACCCCAGTATATTCTGCAGTAATGCCCAGGTCTCGTTATGAGACAATAATGAGGTTCCTCCACTTCAATGACAACGCACAGGCCCCCCCAAGTACCGATGCAAACCGGGATCGGTTGTTCAAAATAAGACCGCTAATAAATTCCCTGAATAATTTATTTCTGCAACTCTACACCCCTGAGCAGAATGTAAGTGTGGACGAATCCCTCCTCAACTTTCATGGCAGACTTAGCTTTCGCCAATATCTACCTTCAAAAAGGGCAAGATATGGCGTTAAGCTCTACAAATTGTGTGAAAGCGGGTCAGGATATACCACCGCCTTCAGAATTTATGAAGGGCGGGACCGCACAATAAATGTTCCTGGATGCCCCCCTGATCTTTCCACCAGCAGTAAGATCGTGTGGGAGATAATGCAGCCTCTGCTTCACAAGGGGTACCACCTGTACTGTGATAATTTTTATTCGAGTGTGCCCCTGTTTAGGCATTTGCATGCTGCAAGGACTGGGGCATGTGGTACCATGCGCAAAAACAGAATTCGTTTTCCACAGCAATTAGTGGGGAAGCGCATGGTAAAGGGGGACTCCTGTGCTTATGCATCTGAAGAATTGCTGGCGGTCAAGTTCAGGGATCGCAAAGATGTGTATGTGCTAAGCACGATTCATACCGCAGGAACAGTGGCAGTGAGGGAAAGGGGGGCAACATCGGACAAGCACAAACCAGTGAGCGTGTCCGAATATAACAAGTACATGGGGGGGGGGTGGATTTAAGCGACCAGGTTTTACAGCCCTATTTAGTAAAACGCAAAACTAAAACCTGGTACAAAAAAGTGGCCATTTATTTGTTACAGGTGGCCATACACAACTCATTTGTGCTCTACAAAAAAAACAGAGGCAGAGACACATACCTGGATTTCCAGGAAAAAATTATTGAAGGCCTCATTTTTGATGTTCAGGACACCCGAGAATGCCCCCAGTCTGAGGATGTCACGCGACTGACTGAAAGACACTTCATCAGTCGGATTCCCCCAACACCAACCAGAAGCAACCCTCAGAAAAAGTGCCGCGTCTGCAGAAAAGACGGGCACCGCAAAGATTCCCGATATTTCTGTCCCTCATGTCCCTCACAACCAGGCCTGTGCATTGAGCCATGTTTTAAAAAATACCACACTGTTCTGAATTATTAGATTTTAGTTAATTCGTTGAAAATATATTTGCCCTACATTACGTTTTTATTTTTCCCCTGATTTTACTCCAAGGGTGAGGGAGGGAATGGGTGGGTGGGGGGTGGATGTCATGTTTGCATATTCTCTAAAGTTCATCTGCTGGAGGGCTCCATTTGCATAAACCTGCAATTTCTTATTTTAGAAAACCCCCAAAAAAAAATTCCCATTATACCCCTAGATGAATATTTTGGGATTTCTGCTTCAAGAGCAGATTTTTTGGAAGTGTTATAGAAACTCTGTTGAGTTTTGTAAAACCAGCTTTGAAAAAAAGCGATTTGTGAAATAAGCTTCTTCTATCGTCCACCCTCCTACTTCTCTATGTGATAAATAAGACACACATATTTGGTATCCCCATGCTCAGGAGAAGTGGAAGAATGTGAAAGGAGATGAATTTTGGCCGTGGTCTATGCCGTGTGTGAAAAATGCTGGTATAAACTGACGCATTTGCTAAAAAATTGCTAATTTTATTTTGATCCATCTTATTCAAGAAACTTTCAGAAGAAAACTGGACTGTCTAAAAATATGATAAACCCCTTGAAGAAAACCTTGTGGGGTCTACTTGCGTGAATGAAATAATTTATGGGGTGATTCTAATCTTTCAGCAGCATTAGGCCCCCCAGAAAACAGTATGCGGCTATAAAATCAAGTGCAGAATTCCTGGACCGAAAAGGCCAAAAAGCCTCCTTTTATGCCAAGCCCTGGCACATGCCCGTGAATAAAGCACACATATTTGGTATCCCCATGCACAGGAGAAGTGGAAGAATGTGAAATGCGATGAATTTTGTCCGTGGTCCATTTTGTGTGTGAAAAAGCTAGCATAAACTGACGCATTTGTTAAAAAAAAAGGTAATTTTATTTTGTTCCATCTTATTCAAGAAACTTTCAGAAGAAAACTAGACTGTCTAAAAATATGATAAACCCCTTGAAGGAAACCTTGTGGGGTCTACTTGTGTGAATGAAGTCATTTATGGGGTGATTCTAATCTTTCAGCAGCATTACGCCCACCAGAATACAGTATGCTGCTATAAAATCAAATGCAAAATTCCTGGACCGAAAAGCCTCCTTTTATGCCAAGCCCTGGCACATGCCCGCACAGTGAATAAGACACACATATTTGGTATCCCCATGCACGGGAGAAGTGCCCTGGCACATGCCCGCACAGTGAATAAGGCACACATATTTGGTATCCCCATGCACGGGAGAAGTGGAAGAATGTGAAAGGAGATGAATTTTGTCCGTGGTCTATACCGTGTGTGAAAAATACTAGCCTAAACTGACGCATTTGCTAAAAAATAGCTGATTTTTTTTTGTTCCATCTTATTCAAGAAACTTTCAGAAGAAAACTGGACTTGCTAAAAATATGATAAACCCCTTGAAGGAAACCTTGTGGGGTCTACTTGTGCGAATGAAGTCATTTATGGGGTGATTCTAATGTTTCAGCAGCATTAGGCCCCCCAGAAAACAGTATGCGGCTATAAAATCAAATGCAGAATTCCTGGACCGAAAAGGCAGAAAAGCCTCCTTTTATGCCAAGCCCTGGCACATGCCCGCACAGTGATTAAGGCACACATATTTGGTATCCCCATGCACGGGAGAAGTGGAAGAATGTGAAAGGAGATTAATTTTGTCCGTGGTCCATACCGTGTGTGAAAAATTCTAGCATAAACTGGCGCAATTGCTAAATTCTTGCATTTTTTTCCAATTTTGCCCACTTTAGAGAAAAAAATAAAAATGATATATACTGACAAATGCCACTAAAACAAAGCCCTATCTGTCCTTTAAAAAAGTGTAAAATTCAAAGATGAACTTTATTCACCTGCTGAGTTATAGTCATCTAAAGATGCGCATAGCAAAATTGTGAAATTTGCTCTGGTCATTTAGCTGTAAAACAGCCTAGTCCTTAACCGGTTAAGAGTTCAGCCTCCTCCAGACCAGTTACACGCTCCAAATCAACTTGGTGCCTGCATTAAAGACAGCTGTCTTAAATGGTCACCTGTATAAAAGACTCCTGTCCACAGACTCAATTAATCAGTATTCTGTCCTCATACACGTTAGCACGGTGTGTAATCTGACATGTAGCTAAACCCCCTGTCTTCTTAAGAAAAAGGCTGTGAAACTGTGAAATCTTTCTCTTTATTGCTGGTAGACAGGAAAGGGTGAAACTATAGGATGAAATAACAGCAGTATTCAGAATATATCAACTGTACAGTGCATAGGATACAAATAATCTGCTATACATACACAATATAACATGAGGTAATACTGCAAGCTGACAATGTGATATCTGATACAGCAAAACATACAGTGAACCACAGGATTATAACATATAGATTTGGATCTTACCGACTATGCTTAGAACAGGCTGATGGCACTGAACTTGAGGTAGAAATGGAGAGTGGCCCCTCACACTGGCATGATGAGGAAAAATGGCTGCTACTCATACACAAACAGGAACAGGAAATAACCCACAATGCCTCAGGTGCTTTCCCATAATACATAGAGAACTACAATCTAGGAATACACAAAACCACCAGTAGATGGTGCTATAACCATACAATACAATATAGATGGGGTACAAGAATAGGCAATTGCAATATCTGTACTGGTAATCATACACAAAAAAGAGGTATTATTACGTAAATAACTGGACTAGCTGGCGAGGACAGAACACTCCCCGCTTGACGTCAGCCGACGTCACTATTGGGTTCGTTGGATGAAAACAGTAGAACGAGTTCCCCTACTGGTCTGAGGAACAATTTGGTCTCACTCTGCTTCCGTACTTTTACTTCGACCTTACGTATATTTCCGTCTTTACTCGGGAATGTCTTGGTAATAAGACCTAACGGCCACTCATTTCTTCGTGACTGGCAATCTTTCATTAGCACCACATCGCCAGGCTGGAGGTTAGGCTTGCTGATTTGCCACTTTCTCCTTGGTTGCAGAGTGGGAATGTATTGCTTTTTCCACTTGTCCCAGAAAGTATTGGAGAGACTCTGTACTTGCCTCCATCGACTTCTGTAGAGGTCTTTAGCATTAAATTCTCCAGGTGGAGTGCAAATAGTGTCAGTCTTCTGAGTAAGCAGCGTGGCAGGGGTGAGAACAGTTGGGTCATCAGGATCACTGGAAATCGGAATCAACGGTCTGGCATTTATGATGGCCAATACTTCCGCCATAAAGGTGGTCAAGCTTTCGTGAGTCAGCTTTGTAGATCCTAGTTGTAAGAAGATTGAGTCGAGGATTCTACGTGCGATGCCTATCATTCTCTCCCAAGCACCTCCCATGTGTGAAGAGTGTGGTGGGTTGAAGGTCCAAGTACATCCCTGTCCACTAAGGTATCTTTCTATGTTTTTAGCGTCCAAGTTAGAAGAGAGTTGTAGTTCCCTTGCTGCCCCAACAAAGTTTGTGCCTCTGTCAGAACGAATATGTTTGACAGGTCCTCTGATAGCAATGAAACGCCGGAGAGCATTTATGAAGCATGAAGTATCCATAGATTCGATCACTTCTATGTGGACAGCTCTGATGGACATACAAGTGAACATAACCGCCCAACGTTTTCCGTTCGCACGGCTTCCTCTGGTTTGCCGGACAACCAAAGACCAAGGACCGAACACATCTAGGCCGACATTAGAGAAGGGTGGATCTGTGCTAAGTCGATCATATGGGAGATTCGCCATCTTTGGAGTCTGTGACATACCACGAAGTTTCCGACAAGTAACACATTTAAAGATGAATCTGCACACACATCTCTTTGCTCCAACTATCCACAGTCCGGCTGATCGTAAGGCTCCTTCTGTGAACAGACGACCCTGGTGCCTTGTTTGCTCATGGTGATGTTGCACCAGCAGAGTAGCTATATGATGCTGTCCGGGAACTATCAAGGGATGTTTCTCTGCAAAATCTACCTCGGCTTCCTTAAGGCGTCCTCCTATTCTTAAGAGCCCATTTTCATCGATGACTGGGTCAAGTTTCCTCAGAACACTGTCTTTGGGTACGGGTCTCTGACCGATTACACAGTCGATTTCCTTGGCATAGATATCGTGCTGTACAGCTCGGATGATTACATTTTTTGCCTGTTCCAGATCGAGAGCCGTGTAAACATGTTTACAACGATGCCAGCCTTTACAGTCCCTTTTATTTGCTGACGAGGTTGTCTTGTACGACCGAGCCATGTGAGTCAAGCAGGTGATTGCACGGACAAGTGATCTCCATGTAGAGAATCTACTGAATCGATGAGATTTCAGGTGGCTGTCCAAAGTCTCCGTGTGCAACGCAGATACCAGAGGGCGTATCTCAACATCTGCATGTGGGTCCACTAGTTCAAACATGGCGGTTTCTGCTGTGCTGGGCATCGGTCTATACAAGAACGTAGGGCCTGTAAACCAGATTGTGTCTTTCAGACGGTTAGCGGCAACGGATCTGGTTAATTGGTCTGCAGGATTGAGATGCGTAGGTACGTAATGCCATTGTTCGGGAGAGGTAGATCTTCTAATCCTTAGCACTCTGTTGCTTACGTAGACATAGAAGCGTCTAGTTAAGTTACAGATGTATCCTAGTACTATCTTGCTGTCAGTGTAAAACTCAGCATCTTTAATCTCCATGTTCAATTCCGTAGTGATAAGTTTGGCTAACTCCACTGCTAACACCGCGGCGCAAAGTTCCAGGCGTGGTATTGTGTGTTCAAGAAGTGGCGCTAGTTTTGCTCTGCTCATGACGAACCCTACGTGGCATTGTCCGCTGGTATCTATCGTCTTTAAGTAAGCTACAGCAGCAATCGCTTTGACTGAAGCATCGCAGAAAACACAAAGTCTTTATGTCTCAACCTTGGTAGTTGGTACAGAAGCATACGGGCGTGGTATGTGAAGACCAGATAAGGCTGTGAGGGAATTTCTCCAAGCCGTCCACGTGGCTCTTTCCTTCATGGGAAGAGGAGCATCCCAGTTCGACACTTCCCTGGTGTAGTCTCTCAACATAGCTTTACCTTCGATGGTTACAGGAGCTGCAAATCCCAGTGGGTCGTATAAACTGCTTATGGCCGACAGTACTCCTCTGCGAGTGAAGGGTTTTTCTTCTCTGCTGGCCTGGAAGGTGAAGGTATCAGCTTTTACGTCCCAGAGTAGGCCAAGGCTCCGATGCATGGGAGGGGAGTCGATGCCTAGATCTAAATCCTTTAAGTCACTTGAGTGGTCATGAGTAGGAAAGGCTTCCATCACTTTCTGGCTGTTAGAAGCGATCTTGTGTAACCTCAGGTTAGATAGGGCGAGCATTTCCTGGGCTCTCTTCAGAAGACAAATTGCGGTTTCATTTGTGGGCATTGATTTCAAACAGTCGTCCACATAGAAATCCTTTTCTACGAAGCGTCTGACATCCGTTCCGTACTTCGTTTCGACCTCTTGAGCCGCACGCCTCAGCCCATAGATGGCGACTGCAGGGGAAGGACTATTACCGAAGATGTGTACCTTCATTCGATACTCTGTAACATCTTTAGAGGGATCGTTATCCTTGTACCAAAGGAATCTCAAGAAATTTCTGTGTTCTTTTTTGACGAGGAAGCAATGGAACATCTGTTGGATATCCGCCGTGAATGCAACAGAGTCTTTGCGAAAGCGTAGAAGTACTCCCAAGAGCTTGTTGTTTAGATCCGGGCCTGACATCAGGACGTCATTCAACGAGACACCTTCATACTTGGCACTTGAGTCAAATACTACTCTGATCTGACCTGATTTCTTCGGGTGATACACTCCAAACAGGGGCAGGTACCAGCGCTCTTCAGAGTCTGGAAGTATAGGTGCTAACTCTGCATGGCCGTTCTGGAATATCTTTTCCATGAAGGTAAAGAAGTGGTCTCTCATCTCTGGTTTTCTTTGCAGGCTGTGTCTGAGAGAGACGAAACGTTTGTAAACCTGTTCTCTGTTGTTAGGTAAGCGTTGTCTTTGAGGCCTAAATGGTAGAGGTGCAACCCAGCTCTTCATTTCATTCTGCACCATTCCCTGCTCCATTATGTCTAGGAACAGTCTATCTTCGAATGACATCGCCATACGATTGTCCTCCTTTGTCTGGCGGAAGACTGTGCACCCTAGGTGATCTTGGTTGCCATCCCAGATGTAGTCATCGTAGGCAGAGCCTACAAGGATACTTGATGATGAAGTGCTGTGTGGCAGTTCCTTTATGAAGAAATTATTTTCACATGGTCGGAGAAGAGATGGGCGTCCATTCACCAGTGTACTGGTAAGCATGCTGTTAACAGTTGTCGGTTTGTGTACACCTCCCAAACAGACCTCTCCTACGACGACCCATCCTAGGTCGAGTCTCTGTGCATATGGAGCGTTGTGAGGGCCATTGATCTGTTGCCTAACCTTGTGGACTCGAAGAATATCTCTCCCGAGGAGCAAGACTATCTGAGCCTCTGGATCAAGTTTCGGAATCAAGTGTTCTATACGCTTCAGGTGAGGTTGGTGCGCTGCTACTTCCGGTGTAGGTATCTCAGACCTGTTATCAGGAATTTGGTTACACTCCAGTATGGTTGGTAAGGGCAGACACACTTGGCCATTTATAGACTCGACTACATAGCCGCTTGCCCTCCTTCCAGCTGTCTCTACAGTACCGGCACAAGTTTTTAGAGAGTAGGGGGCGCCAGGGCCTCTGACGTTAAAGCTATCAAAGAAGGCAGACTTGGCTAACGACTTGTTGCTTTGATCGTCTAGAATAGCATATACTTTGATGGCTTTGTCCCGGTCGTCTGCTGGGTAAATCCTCACTAGGGAGATTTTTGAGCAGGACCTTCCTCCTATGAGGCCTCTACAAACCTCTGTGCATTTAGAAGTAACCGCTGGAGTGTCAGTACTTTTGTCCTTCAGCTCCCCGCTATGCTCTTGGTCTTGGGGCGAAGTCCACGATGGTGCTCCAGGGTGTAGAGCTGTGTTATGTTCTGTGCTACCACATTCGATACACTTTGCACGAACCTCGCAATCTCTGGCGAAGTGTGATGTTGAAGAACAGCATTTGAAGCAGATGTTGTTTTCCTTAAGGAAGGCCTTGCGGTCCTCTAATGACTTTTCCCTGAAGGCTCTGCACCTAAGTAGGGAATGTGGCTTCCTGTGTAAGGGACACTGTCTGTTCGGGTCTTTGGGTTTGTCTCCTTGACGGGAGCTGAACTCTTTATGGACTGAACCTGTGGAGGAAACGTTAATTTTGTGGACCTCCACCATTGCTCTACGAGGTTTACTAACAGGGGTGGCGGCACATGACAGCGTGAAATCAAAGCTAGGATCATTTCTAATTTTAGCTTGTTCAGAGACAAAATCTACAAACACATTAAATGGAGGAAATAGTACATTGTAAGTCTGTTTATATCTAGAACCATGCATAACCCATTTCTCTTGCAGGTTGTATGGGAGCTTCTGAACTATGGGGTTCACACCTCTTGCAGTGTCAAGGAATGTTAATCCTACCAGATCCCCTTCTGCCTTTGCTACACACAACTCCATTAACAGATCACTTAACTCCCTAAGCTTTGTATAGCCTTTGTTTGCTATTTTAGGAAAGTCCTCAATTCTCTTGAATAAGGCACTTTCTATGACTTCGGCCGAGCCATAGCACTCTTCAAGTCTGTCCCAGAACCTTTTAAGACCAACATCTGGATAATTGACATTGATATCTCTGATTCTTTTAGCGTGTTCGGCGGACTCACTTCCTAGCCACTTTACCAGGAGATCCAGTTCCTCACTACATGATAGATCTAAGTCTCTGGTGGCATTTTGGAAGGAAGCTCGCCAAGCTCTGTAGTTTTCAGCGCGATCGCTGAACTTTACAAGTCCCTTGGTGACCAGCTCACGTCGAACAAGGAATCTGGCAAAGTCCATTGTGGCTTGATTAACATTAGATCCGACTACTGGTGTGTGGTCAGAGTGCATGTGTGGTGTGTGACCATACCTGTTGGGAGTCTCTGATTTATTACAACCTGCGTAGTACCGTTCTGAAGCGAAGGGCGTCTCTCTTAGCTGGAGCGGGTTTTTGATATTCTGCTCTGAAGAGAAGTTGTTGTAGCCGGTTTCCCTTTGATGTGTCTTGTCTTGTTTGCAGTAAGGAGACTGATGGTCAACTTTCTGGTGGTCTGAATAATCAGGGTGGCTTGGCTTGTTAATAAAACCCTTTGTGTTGAGTTGGAAGTCGGTATCGTATTCTGACTTGGAATGTTGATAGACGTATTGTAAGGTACGCTGTTCTGGATCTTGGTGTTCAAGTTCCGGCTGGAGAACGTCGCGACGATTCTCTATTTCTGGAAGTTCTACTGCTTCTAGAAATTCTGCTTCTGCTATGGCAGCCGCTGTCTCTTTCTCAACAGTGAGTTTCTCTAGAGTTGCTTCAAGGCGCGCTTTCTCTAGCTTTATCTGTATTTCCTGTTCTGCGAAGCTGGCTTTCGCTTTTGCCGCTTCAGCTTTTGCGCGGGCAATGGCGGCAGCTTCTCTGATCGATGTCCTGTTAGAGCCACTTGTCAGGGACCTTGTCTTGACCGAAGATGCTCGACTTTGAGACATGATGCGACCGTTAGGAGGTTGCTGCGATATCCGTATGCAGGCTCTGCGTGGATAATGGCGGGCACCCTATGGTCTGATCTTCTGAGCTTGTTCTCAGCAGTCGTTTCACTATTCTGTCCTCATACACGTTAGCACGGTGTGTAATCTGACATGTAGCTAAACCCCCTGTCTTCTTAAGAAAAAGGCTGTGAAACTGTGAAATCTTTCTCTTTATTGCTGGTAGACAGGAAAGGGTGAAACTATAGGATGAAATAACAGCAGTATTCAGAATATATCAACTGTACAGTGCATAGGATACAAATAATCTGCTATACATACACAATATAACATGAGGTAATACTGCAAGCTGACAATGTGATATCTGATACAGCAAAACATACAGTGAACCACAGGATTATAACATATAGATTTGGATCTTACCGACTATGCTTAGAACAGGCTGATGGCACTGAACTTGAGGTAGAAATGGAGAGTGGCCCCTCACACTGGCATGATGAGGAAAAATGGCTGCTACTCATACACAAACAGGAACAGGAAATAACCCACAATGCCTCAGGTGCTTTCCCATAATACATAGAGAACTACAATCTAGGAATACACAAAACCACCAGTAGATGGTGCTATAACCATACAATACAATATAGATGGGGTACAAGAATAGGCAATTGCAATATCTGTACTTGTAATCATACACAAAAAAGAGGTATTATTACGTAAATAACTGGACTAGCTGGCGAGGACAGAACAATCAGTCTGACTCTAACCTCTACAACATGGGCAAGACCAAAGAGCTTTCTAAGGATGTCAGGGACAAGATCATAGACCTGCACAAGGCTGGAATGCGCTACAAAACCATAAGTAAGACGCTGGGTGAGAAGGAGACAACTGTTGGTGCAATAGTAAGAAAATGGAAGACATACAAAATGACTGTCAATCGACATCGATCTGGGGCTCCATGCAAAATCTCACCTCGTGGGGTATCCTTGATCCTGAGGAAGGTGAGAGCTCAGCTGAAAACTACACGGGGGGAACTTGTTAATGATCTCAAGGCAGCTGGGACCACAGTCACCAAGAAAACCATTGGTAACACATTATGTCGTAATGGATTAAAATCCTGCAGTACCCGCAAGGTCCCCCTGCTCAAGAAGGCACATGTACAGACCCGTCTGAAGTTTGCAAATGAGCATCTGGATGATTCTGAGAGTGATTGGGAGAAGGTGCTGTGGTCAGATGAGACTAAAATTGAGCTCTTTGGCATTAACTCAATTCGCCGTGTTTGGAGGAAGAGAAATGCTGCCTATGACCCAAAGAACACCGTCCTCACTGTCAAGCATGGAGGTGGAAACATTATGTTTTGGGGGTGTTTCTCTGCTAAGGGCACAGGACTACTTCACCGCATCAATGGGAGAATGGATGGAGCCATGTACCGTCAAATCCTGAGTGACAACCTCCTTCCCTCCACCAGGACATTAAAAATTGCTCGTGGCTGGGTCTTCCAGCACGACAATGACCCGAAACATCCAAGGCAACAAAGGAGTGGCTCAAAAAGAAGCACATTAAGGTCATGGAGTGGCCTAGCCAGTCTCCAGACCTTAATCCCATCGAAAACTTATGGAGGGAGCTGAAGATCCGAGTTGCCAAGCGACAGCCTTGAAATCTTAATGATTTACAGATGATCTGCAAAGAGGAGTGGGCCAAAATTCCATCTAACATGTGTGCAAACCTCATCATCAACTACAAAAAACGTCTGACTGCTGTGCTTGCCAACAAGGGTTTTGCCACCAAGTATTAAGTCTTGTTTGCCAAAGGGATCAAATACTTATTTCTCTGTGCACAATGCAAATAACTATATATAATTTTGACAATGTGATTTTCTTTTTTTTTTTTTTTTTTATATATAATCTATCTCTCACTGCTAAAATTAACCTAGCCTAAAAATTCTAGACTGTTCATGTCTTTGACAGTGGGCAAACTTACAAAATCAGCAAGGGATCAAATACTTATTTCCTTCACTGTATATATATATATATATATATATATATATATATATATATATATATATATATATATATATATATATAAATGTAAAACAAATACCCATTTACATAATTAATCTCATTAAAGTACAAATAAAGTACATCGTGCAAAAAAGATCATAACAATGTGGTTACGGTATCAAACAATATTAATATCAATTGATACATAAAGTGCCAGTGCATGTACAATATATTTCCAACAACAATATAACATAGCAGATCCATATGAAATTGTATGATTATTGCATAATCATATATACAACAGCCGTGTCAGAAGTAATCATAGAAGATCCACTCACCAATCAGAACTTCAGGCCTTTCTTGATAAATATATCAATCAGGTTATGTTTATAACGATAACTCATCCACACACGTTGTGTTCGGCGTGTACAAGTGTGTTGCGCGCATGCGTACAGCTCTGAAACCGGTAGTATCAAGTTGCCATGCAACACGGAGCTTCAGGAACGTAATGACGCCAAGGAACGTTCCACTGTGTAAACGTCACATGCAAAGAGTCCACTGTTGTTAGGCAACCGATTTAAAACAACCACGAGATGCAATCTCAATAAAAAAGGTAGGAATACTATCGCTATTGCTGTTGTATATTGGGTAGTTCCAACAAAAGAGGAAAAATATTCACAGATTAATATAAGATTCGCTCCTAGAGGTAATCCGTGGAGTATAGATGCACACATAAAAATGTCCAGAGCTTCATATCCATAGACAGGTTAATAGCACCTATGGTCCACACGCGGGTTTAAAGATCCCTGCCCACCATCACGTGGTCAAAAGGTTCCAACTCCCAGGATTTGGAGGATTACTCCTGTTACATTTTCATACACAAAGGATGTCCTACAAGATCACTAACGTGTAACGGACCTGCAAGTGCCAACTCCGTAGCGGCTCAAAATTGCAACGATGATATCAAATAAAATATGTATACAGATTATAGAATCAATATTTCCCCACTGATTATCCTCAATGGAGACTAGAAAAAAATCTCCATAAAGATAACATTACTATATTTGTTGGAACCAAACAAAACTAAACACAATACAGATTGAATATTCATCAAATAGGTGACTTTGTTAGTGGGGATGATGGAGAAATGGTCCTGATGTTCTGGTGGGATCTAAAATGATACAAAGTTCATATATTAATATCAAATACATTTATAATACAAAATACAAGGTTAATGTAATTAAAACATGTGTCACAAATAGTAACCAATGAGGGCATATACAAGAACCGGTGCAACGAAGGGAGACAAAATATCATGAAGTGATCCTCTCTACATTGAACTCTACATTGAGACTGTTAGGTGTCAAGGTGTTTAATGAGAATATCCATCTCAATTCTCTTTTATGTAGTGCCATGTGTCTGTCACCACCTTTACGTAGCGGTGGAATGTGATCCAGGATCATGAATTTTAGATCCCTTTCAGTGTGTCCTTTCTCTGAAAAATGTTTAGCAACAGGTAAATCCAGTTTTTTTCTCCTAATAGAAAATCGGTAGTTGTTGAGACGGGTCTTAAAGACACAGGTGGTTTCACCCACATATACGAGTTGACAAGGGCACCACATTGCATATACGACCCAATCAGAATCACAAGTAAAATTATATTTGATGTCGAATTTTTTCCTAGTACGGGGGTGCGTAAAAATATTTTCCCTGCACATCAGTGGCCAGTTGACACAATTGTGGCACGGGAAATTGTCAAATTTTAGTGGTTTCAATAGAGATTGTTGGGCCCTTTTACAAGATTCCTTTATTTTGGTCCCAATTAATCTATCTCGTAGTTGTTATGATCGTCTATATGACATTAATGGTTTATTATTCAATTCATCAATATGGTCATAGCTGTCCCTAATAATGGACCAATGTTTATTCATTATCTTAGATATGTCACCATTTAATTCATTGTATGTGGAGATAAAAGGGATGCGTTTTGGTCTTAGATGTTTTGAGGTTTTAACCCGTTAGTGACTGCCTCATAGTGTTTTTATGGCTGCCACTAACGGGCTTTATTCCGATGCAATAGCCTTTTTACGGCGCTGCATCGGAATAAATAAACAGAGCAGGGAGCCGTTAAATCTCCCTGCTCTCAGCTGCCAGAGGTTGCTTAGGGCTGTTGGCATCCCTGCTCAAACAGGTGGAATCGATATTAGTATCGATTTCACCCATTTAACCCCTCAGATGCGGCGCGCAATAGCGAGCGCCGTATTTGGGTGGTTTTGGAGAGAGGGAGGGAGCTCCCTCTCATCCCACTGACACCCGGCGATAAGATTGCCGAGTGTCTGTGTCTCCAATGGCAGCCAGGGGCCTAATAAAGGCCCCCATGTCTGCCTGTAGTATATGCCTGCTAGGTCATGCCTCAAGCATGACCTAGCAGATGCCTGTCCATTTTACACGGACAGGCATAATACACTGCAATACAGAAGTATTGCAGTGTATCATAAATGTGATCGGATAATCGCATAGTGAAGTCCCCTAGTCTAGGACTAGTACAAAAGTTAAAAAAAAAGTTTCATAAAAAGTGAAAAATAAAAAGTGAAAAAAAATAAAAATGAAAAACCCACTTTTCCACCTTACAAACTGCTTTATTATTAACTGTAAAGGGAAGTGTCCCTATTTATGTGTGTGTGTGTGTGTGTGTGTGTGTGTGTGTGTGTGTGTGTGTGTGTGTGTGTGTGTGTGTGTGTGTGTATATATATATATATATATATGTGTATGTATATGTATGTGTATATATAATACATATAATGTCTCATGAGCCAGGGCTGTAGAAACACAGCCCTGGGCATGAATACGGTTGGAAACAAAGCAGGACAATTAGCATTGCCCTGCTTTGTCTGGAAACCATGGAGACAGGAGATAGTTTGATATCCTGTCTCCATTTCAAATCTCCCGCGTGCACGGACGGTCTCATGAGTCGGCTGGTAATACATTATCACTATGCCGACCCATGCTAGCCAGGGGTGAGCGCCACTCGTCCCCCGCTGCGAGCGTACTGGCAGGGTTAAATAGCCCTGCGTCGTTGCGCTCAGCAGCTGAAGACCACCTCACCACTCCACCAACGAGGAGCAGCTGGGACCTGCCTGCCTCCCACACCACGAACGTCAGCTCACCTGTCCTGCGGTCTCCTGTCCTGTGGACCTGCTACAGCTCCTGCCTCTGCTCTCCTGTACCACCAAACGCTAAGTATCATAGTGTAGCCATCGCTACACTTTACCTCTCCCTTGCTGTCCCTGAAGTTAACCCATTGCTGCCCTGAGTTAACCCTTACTACCCCTTTCAGTCCCTAAGTTAACCCTTGCTGTCCCTCAGTTAACCCTTGCTTCCCCTGAGTCCCTGAGTAACCCTTGGTGCCCTTGAGTCCGTTAACCCTTGCTTCCCTGAGTCCTGTTGACCCTTGCTGCCCTGAGTTAACCCTGAGTTCCCTAAGTAACGCTTGCTGTCCTTGTGTTAACCCTTGATGCCCTGAGTAACCCTTGCTATCCCTGAGTTAACCCTTGCTGACTTGCGCATCCCCTGTTGTATCCCTGCTTTAACCCCTTGCTGGCTTGTGCATCCACTGTTGTATCCCTGGTTAACCCTTGAAACATTTAACCCTTCCCACTGTTGACCATTTTACCTGATTATCAACACTTAGTGTACAGGTACAGTTATATTAGTAGGGAGTGGGACAGAGATAGTGAGCGTATGAAAATTACAAGTAACTTATGTGTATTGTGTTGTAACGTAACTTCTATGTATGTTTAGGTATGTGGGTGGCGGTATAATTAGGATTGTTATACCGTGTTTATACTGTAATGTGATTAGTTACTGTATTTTATATATGAGAGTGATTACTGTATGTTAATAAATATCTTTATTTACTATACGGTCTTATTCCCTTGAGTAGCAGCAAAAGCAATTAGATCGACGTTAGTATAAAGAAAAGGTAGGGGAACTAGGCATAACCCTAGTGACCCTGATTATAAATGCGGTAGTAATAGTGGGTAACACTAACCAGTGAATCCCGCTATTACCCCACCACCTTTAACATTAACAAACAAAATAATGTACGCCGCGTTCAAAATTATTATGTAAATGTTATTTTTCGCTGATTTTCCTAAATAGTCGATGCAAATGACAGTCAGTATAATCTTCAAGCCATCATCCGTTGGAGTATAATGCAAATTTTATTGAACAAATCTCCTAATGATAACAGATTATTTTTTAGAAGTAAAAAATTTAAAATGCACTGTATTTATGTACTGAGCTTGGTTCTGATGTTGTATTGAGTTTTGTTCTGGTGTTGTATTTATGTACTGAGCTTGGGTCTGGTGTTTTATATATGCACTTAGCTTGGTCCTGGGGCTGTATATATGTATTGAGCTTGGTTCTGATGCTGTAATTATGTAAGATATATGTATAATAACAAAATTACAGGGCATATGGAATTATTTCAATTCATTGTATATTTAAAGGGAACCTGTCAGGTAGTTTTACCCCATTGAACCGCACCAAGCAGTAATACATGACCTGACAATATTTCCAAAGATTCCCCTGTATGTTGTTTTTTCAGATGCAGAATTTTTTTTTAAATCAACTTTTAAAACGGCGCACACTATATGCTAATTACTCATTGAAGGGTCATGGGGCAGTGCCGCTTCTCCTCCAACATTCTCGGATGCGCTATTGCCTTGTACTACTTGGGCACGCACCGTGCAGCGAGGTGTACACTGCACGGCTGCACCGTGCATGCCAGTACAAGGCAACGGCGGGTCTGCAAGAGTAGGAGGAGGGTGCTAGTTATGTAGAACAGCCAGGGGGATGTCAATCAAAATGGGGGGGGGGGGGGTATATCAATTTTCCCCTCTGGCAGCAGAAAAGCTAGAATCGGCCCTGTTTAGATGTTTCTCACTTGTCTACACCGTGTTCCAAATTATTATGCATATTGGATTTAAGTGTCAGAAACACTTAATTATTAGTTTTTCAATTAAACTCATGGATGGTATTGTGTCTTAGGGCTCTTTGGATCATTGTAATCAATCTCAGACACCTGTGATAATTAGTTTGCCAGGTGTGCCCAATCAAAGGAAAACTACTTAAGAAGGACGTTCCACATTATTAAGCAGGCCACAGGTTTCAAGCAATATCGGAAAGAAAAAGGATCTCTCTGCTGCCGAAAAGCGTGCAATACCTTGGACAAGGTATGAAAACATTGGATATTTCAAGAAAACGTAAGCGTGATCATCGTACTGTGAAAAGATTTGTGTCTGATTCAGAGCACAGACGGGTTCGTTCAGATAAAGGCATAATGAGGAAGGTTTCTGCAAGACAAATTAATAGGATTAGGAGAGCAGCTGCTAAAATGCCATTGCAAAGCAGCAAACAGGTATTTGAAGCCGCTGGTGCCTCTGGAGTCCCGCGAACCTCAAGGTGTAGGATCCTCCAGAGGTTTGCAAGTGTGCATAAAGCTATTATTCGGCCACCCCTAAACAATGCTCACAAGCAGAAACGGTTGCAGTGGGCTCAGAAATACATGAAGACTAATTTTCAAACCGTGTTGTTTACTGATGAGCGCCGTGCAACCCTGGATGGTCCAGACGGATGGAGTAGTGGATGGTTGGTGAATGGCCACCATGTCCCAACAAGGCTGCGACGTCAGCAAGGAGGTGGCGGAGTCATGTTTTGGGCTGGAATCATGAGGAGATGGTAGCTGGTAAGCCCCTTTAGGGTCCCTGATGGTGTGAAAATGACCTCTGCAAAGTACGTAGAGTTTATGACTGGCCACTTTCTTCCGTGGTACAATAAGAAGAACCGTGCCTTCCGTAGCAAAATTATCTTCATGCGTGACAATGCACCATCTCATGCTGCAAAGAATACCCCTGTGTCATTGGCTGATATGGGCATAAAAGGAGAGAAACTCATGGTGTGGCCACCATTTTCCCCTGACCTCAACCCTATTGAGAACCTTTGGAGCATCCTCAAGCAAAATATCTATGAGGGTGGGAGGCAGTTCACATCGAAACAGAAGCTCTGGGAGCTTATTCTGACATCCTGCAAAGATATTCAAGTAGAAATTGTCTAAATACTCACAAATTCAATGGATGCAAGAATTCTGAAGGTGATATCAAAGAAGGGGTCCTATGTTAACATGTAACTTGGCCTAAGTTTTTTTTGATTGAAAGAGCTTTTGATTTCTGTAAATATAACCTCCTGATGCTGCAAATTCAACAAATTACCATTTTAGTTCTCTTTACAACCTATAAAATGTTTTGATCTCTGTTGTGCATAATAATTTGAAACAGTGCATTTTTAGTTTTTTACGTCTAAAAAAAATCTGTTATCATTAGAAGATTTGTTCAATAAAATTTGCATTATACTCCAATGGTTGATGGCTTGAAGATTATACTGACTGTCATTTGCATCGACTATTTAGGAAAATCAGCGAAAAACAATATTTTCATAATAATTTGGAACGCGGTGTAGTAGGGTACAATTAGAGCATACAAATTTTACAATAATGAGGCACAGATAAGGCATAGATGGCGCAAATGAAGCACAAATAATGTTGTGCTAATACTGTATGGTCTGTTAAAATAATGCTGACATGGTTTAATATAGCAGTAATAATAGTACTTTCAGGGTGCAATACTATGGTAACACCAGTATCTCAATTAAGGCACATATGAGGCTCAAACAGAACAGTAATGAGGAAAAATAAGACACAGTAAGGGTATGTTCACACGGCTTATTGGAAGCAGAACGCCTCCAAACATCTGCCCATTGATTGCAACGGGAAAATGGCGTTCTGTTCTGATGGACAATTTTTTTACGCGGCCGTTTTTCAAAAAATGGCCGCGAAAAAGAAGTGCATGTCAGTTCTTGAGCCGTTTTTGGAGCCGTTTTTCATTGACTCTATAAAAAAAAACAGCTCCAGAAACGGCCCTAAAAAAAACAAAAAACGCAAGTTGCTAAAAGAACGGCTGAAAATCAGGAGCTGTTTTCCCTTGAAAACAGCTCCATATTTTCAGACGATTTTGGTTAAGCGTGTGAACATACTCTTAGGCACAATAAAGCACGGTGAGACACAATGAGGCACAATAAGACTCAATGAAGCACAGATGAGGT
The DNA here is from genome assembly GCF_050947455.1 of Rhinoderma darwinii. NCBI lineage: Eukaryota > Metazoa > Chordata > Amphibia > Anura > Rhinodermatidae > Rhinoderma > Rhinoderma darwinii. The sequence goes on from NC_134689.1 coordinate 52,993,370, forward strand.
GCAGATGAGGCACAAATGAGGCACCAATGAGGCACGGATGGAGCTTAGGAGGGAAACAATTTGCAGTTCACTTTGTCCAGTATTTCAATTGAGGCACATATATAGCTCAAGCAAGGCATCTATGAGGCACAAATGAGGTACTTTTGAGGCACAGTGAAGCACAATGAGGTGCATTGATGCACAGTAAGGCAAAGATGAGACACAGCTGAGGCACAAATGAGGTACAGATGAAGTATAGATAAGGCACCGTGAAGCACAATGAGGCAAAAGTGAAGCGCACAAAGACACAGTGGGACGCAGAGAGGGCACAGATGAGGCACAGATGAGGCGCCATGAAGCACAATTGTTACGTCCATGGCCGGGGATCGCCGTTCTAACTCACCCCCTGACGATCCCGGCCATGGACATCTCGCTGCTCGACGTCCTCCTCCTGCTGGCAGACGCCGGCACTCTCTTCCGGGTCGTCGTGCTGTTTCCCGCAGGGTGCGCGCTCGTGCGTGCACGGCCTTAAAGGGCCAGTACGCGTCCAGCTGTTAAAAATCAGTTATCAGCCCAAATGGCTGCTGGACTATAAAAAGGTGCTCTGCCCACTGGTTCCTTGCCTGAGCATTATTGCATTCCCTAGTTTGTCTTGCTAAAGGTCTCCCAGTGTTTTCCAGTTTCCAGCGTTACCCGTTCCTGCTGCCTGTACCCTGTTTCCCGTGCTATCGTTACCTGCTGTGAAAGCCAAGTCGTGTCTTCCCGCTGCATCTGCAGCATTACCTGCTGTGAAAGCCAAGTCGTGTCTTCCCGCTGCATCCGCAGCATTACCTGCTGTGAAAGCCAAGTCGTGTCTCCCGCTGCATCCGCGGCGTCACCTGCTGTGAGAGCCAAGTCGTGTTCCTGCCACTGTCTACATTGCCTCTGGTACACGTTCAGAACTATAGACATTGTTTTGTACCTTGTTGGCCAGCTGCTAGCCCGCTACGCGGTACGGCCCAGTGGGTTCACACCCCGTGTCGTGACAACAATGAAGTATAAATGAAGCGCAATAAGACAGTGGGACTCAGAGAGGGCTCAGATGAGGCACAAGAGCGCCACAAATTCAATATGAGGCACAGATGAAGCCTTAATGGAGCTCAGGAAAACTGAGGGAAGCCCTGCTGCATATAGCATGCAGCATGCAGCACTCCTTCCCTCACTCACCACCGACAACCTAACACAGACCAAGCCTACAACAGTAGCAATAGCAACAGCGATATCAGGGCTTCAAGGCTCAGGGTTCCAGGCACAGAAGGTAAGGGGCTCTGGGGTACACATTTGCAGGGACGCCGTGGCTCTCTAGAGTACCATCTCTCACTACACGTGCATGCTGCTCAGCATGCAGTGATGGCAGCACATCTCCACACCTCTTCCTGCAGAGGCCTCCCTAATTACAAACAGTAGGACACAGATACAATTGAATAATATGGTGGAGCAGATCCCTGCTCTGCCATCACTAGGCTACAGGCCACGTTAGGTCTGCAGCCTGGAAAATGCTGGGACGGAGTCCCAGCGCATGCCTGTGTGATGACGTCACTGGATCACGCCGACCTACGCAAGGGTCCTGCCTCAGTGTGCAGCAGGAAACAAGGCTAGATAAGTAAAGTTTCTACAAGCGGGGGACTGTGTAGCATCATCTACAGGGGGGCTGTAATGCACCATATGCAAGGGGGGCTGTGTGGCACTATATACAAGGGGGCTATGTGGCACCATCAGCAAGGAGAGCTGTGTGGCACCATCTACAAGGTTGGTCTGTGTGAAAGGAAATGTATTTTTCAAAGTGTTTTATACCTACTGTATACTTTATATACTCATATCCTTATATGCTTGTACAAGTTAGTTATATTAGAAGGTAGATGCTCTGGGACTTTAAGGCTGCAGTGTAGTGTGCAAAACACTACGTAGCAATAATAGGTAACGAGGGAACGGCCACTCTAAGAACCAATTAAGTTGTGGAACTATATCTAAACTTTCTGACTCATTTGTTATTGTCATTTATTATTGTCTGACTACAAATATCTGCTGCTGATAAGAATAAAGTAGAAGCATTTCCATACAGTAACGTGTCTGTGTGTATTTGCTCCTCCGAGCTGCTCGTATTCATAAATTGATTTTTAACAGCTAATTTGGAGCTGGATGGAACTCAAGGCGTAGTGGGTTGCTAAATTGCGCTCACAGTCTGTGTGGAACTTTCTACAAGGAGGGACTATGTGGCACCATCTTCAAGGGGGGTTGTGTGGCACCATCTACAAGGGGTGCTCTTTGGCACCATCTACAAGAGGGGCTGTGTGTCACCATGTACAAGGGGGGCTGTGTGTCACCATCTACAAGGGGGGCTGTGTGACACCATCTACAAGGAAGGGCTGTGTGCAATATCTACAAGGGGGGCTGTGTGTGGCACTATCTACAAGGGGGGCTGTGTGTGGCACTATCTACGAGATGGGAGCTGTGTGGCGCTAACTACAAGGGGGCTGTCTGGCATTATCTACAAGAGGGGGACTGTGTGTGGCACTATTTACAAGGGGGCTGTGTGTGGCTCTATCTACAAGGGGGATGTGTGTGGTGCTATCTTCAGGGGGCTGTGTGTGGCGCAATCTACACTGGGGCTGTGTGTGTCCACTTTAATTTCTTTTCTTTTAATGTTATATAACAATATTGCTTGTAAAATGTACAAATGGTTTTATGCTCGAGTTACATAAAAAAAAATTACACCTCATTGATTGGTAGAGAAGGCAAACATGTCAACGGGAAAGGAGATATCAGGAAAGAAGTTGGGGGGTCGGGCACCAATCTGAATCTTTGCCCCGGGTGCATGAGAACCTAGCTACGCCTCTGAGTTGTCTTTTCTGCCGCTAGCAAATCCTCAATGGGCATTATATTATGTAACTCGCCAGCTCAATGTGTTTTACTCGGAGCAAAAGTAGATTTCCAAAATCTGGGGAAAGTCAAACGCATTGCCAATAATAAGCACCTGAAAACAATATTTTTAATTACTTGAATGGGGTCCTGGGAGGACTGATAAAAAGGCCATCTCTATTAGAAGATGTATCCCAGTTGAGTATAATAAATAGAGCCATTGTGTCACACCGGCGAGGTTAACTTAGTAAGCAGCTACCCCATATATGTTCCATTGTCCCCCTGTCCCTCAGCCAATGCCAGCATTGGTCCGAGGGAAATCAAAACACTGTATGCAACCATTCTGGTGTTTAGTACCACCTAGTCATTATCTTAGAGCTCTTTTCTTGCAGTTTACAAGAAAAAGACAACTTATGAGCTAGAACAAACGCTTTGTCACAATCCGCTGTTGAAAGTGTTTTCCCCAAGTTTTCTCCCTCAATCTGACACTTAAGGCAGACGAGTCTTCATTATCTCAGAGAGCAACAAGCCACATCAAGTATAAATGACATGAGAAGATTTCTCAGAACGTACACAGACACATTCAAATGAAGTCAAGGAACGAGTAAGAAGTTTGATATTTGGAAATTCAGCTATATAAATATGCCCTATGTATTTAACCCCTTAATTATCAGGCCTGAAAAGGCCTTAATGAACAGCTACATTATTTAGTTTTTGCCTCTCCACCTTTCATCAACCACAACTTCTGTATTTTTCATTGACATGACTAGATGAGGCCTTATTTTAGGCAGAAGAAATTTTATTTTATTTTTTCTGCGTGGTCTGCGGGTAGAAAGAATTTACTGTGTAAGTTATATAAAAAAAATTTGTAGTGTGAATATAGAAAAAAGCTATTTTTGCCATTCTATTTTTTTGTTTATTTCTTATCCTGATCACATTTTTACACAAAATAACCCGCTAATTTCATTATTCAGGCTATTATGGCAAGTAGATATTTAATATGTGTCGTTTTTTAGTTTTTATTGAATGTACATTACCGTTCAAAAGTTTAGGGTCACTTAGAAATTTCCTTATTTTTGAAAGAAAAGCACAGTTTTTTTCAATGAAGATAACATTAAATTAATCAGAAATACACGCTATACATTGTTAATGTGCTAAATGACTATTCTAGCTGCAAATGTCTGGTTTTTAATGCAATATCTACATAGGTGTATAGAGGCCCATTTCCAGCAACCATCACTCCAGTATTCTAATGGTACCTTGTGTTTGCTAACTGTGTTAGAAGGCTAATGGATAATTAGAAAACACTTGAAAACCCTTGTGCAATTATGTAAGCAACGCTGTAAACAGTTTTGCTGTTTAGAGGAGCTATAAAACTGACCTTCCTTTGAGCTAGTTGAGAATCTGGAGCATTACATTTGTGGGTTCGATTAAACTCTCAAAATGGCTAGAAAAAGAGAGCTTTCATGTGAAACTCGACAGTCTATTCTTGTTCTTAGAAATGAAGGCTATTCCATGCGAGAAATTGCCAAGAAACTGAAGATTTCCTACAACGGTGTGTACTACTCCCTTCAGAGGACAGCACAAACAAGCTCTAACCAGAGTAGAAAGAGAAGTGGGAGGCCCCGCTGCACAACTGAGCAACAAGACAAGTACATTAGAGTCTCTAGTTTGAGAAATAGACGCCTCACAGGTCCTCAACTGGCAGCTTCATTAAATAGTACCTGCAAAACACCAGTGTCAACATCTACAGTGAAGAGGCGACTCCGGGATGCTGGCCTTCAGGTTAGAGTGGCAAAGAAAAAGCCATATCTGAGACTGGCTAATAAAAGGAAAAGATTAATATGGGCAAAAGCACACAGACATTGGACAGAGGAAGATTTAAAAAAAGTGTTATGGACAGACGAATCGAAGTTTGAGGTGTTTGGATCACACAGAAGAACATTTGTGAGATGCAGAACAACTGAAAAGATGCTGGAAGAGTGCCTGACACCATCTGTCAATCATAGTGGAGGTAATGTGATGGTCTGGGGTTGCTTTGGTGCTGGTAATGTGGGAGATTTGTACAAGGTAGAAGGGATTTTGAATAAGGAAGGGTATTACTCAATTTTGCAACGCCATGACATACCCTGTGGACAGCGTTTGATTGGAGCCAATTTCATCCTACAACAGGACAATGACCCAAAGCACACCTCCAAATTATGCAAGAACTATTTAGGGAAGAAGCAGGCAGCTGGTAATCTATCTGTAATGGAGTGGCCAGCGCAGTCACCAGATCTCAACCCCATAGAGCTGTTGTGGGAGCAGATTAACCGTATGGTATGCAAGAAGTGCCCATCAAGCCAATCCAACTTGTGGGAGGGGCTTCTGGAAGCATGGGGTGAAATTTCTCCCGATTACCTCAGCAAATTAACAGCTAGAATGCCAAAGGTCTGCAATGCTGTAATTGCTGCAAATGGAGCATTCTTTGACGAAAGCAAAGTTTGAAGGAGAAAATTATTATTTCAAATAAAAATCATTATTTCTAACCTTGTCAATGTCTTAACTATATTTTCTAGTCATTTTGCAACTCATTTGATAAATATAAGTGTGAGTTTTCATGGAAAACACAAAATTGTCTGCGTGACCCCAAACTTTTGAACGGTAGTGTATGTTTAATAAAATATACTAAATAATGACCTTTTTTGTACTTTTTTTTTTTGTTACCTTTTCTTTTAATCCCAAGAAGGGACAACTTTATTTTATACTTAGTGTAAAGGGATATGCTAATACATTACACTGTGTCACTGTGACAAAGGCTGCTATTAGGGCAACACATAGTGTAGTGAGCAGACATACTTAAAGAGGCTCTGTCACCACATTATAAGTGCCCTATCTCTTACATAATGAGATTGGCACTGTAATGTAGGTAACAGCAGTGTTTTTTTATTTAGAAAAACAATCTATTTTCACCAAGTTATGAGCGATTTTAGCTTTATGCTAATGACTTTCTTAATGCCCAACTGGGCGTGTTTTTACTTTTGACCAAGTGGGCATTATGGAGAGAAGTGTATGACACTGACCAATCAGCGTCATACACTTCTCTCCATTAATTTATTCAGCACATAGTGATCCTGCGTTGTTCACTCTGTGCTGTCACATACACCCACATTAACGTTACTGAAGTGTATTGACAGTGAATAGACATCACCTCCAGCCAGGACGGGATGTCTATTCACAATCCCGAGACTTCGGTAACGTTTGTGTGGGACTCACAGAACAGCAAGCGTAATCTCGCGAGATCATGCTATAAATTACAGCTTATAGCGAGATCACGCTTGCTGTGCTGTAAGTCCCACACAAACGTTACCGAAGTGTTGGGATTGTGAATAGACATCCCATCCTGGCTGGCGGTGATGTATATTCACTGTCAAGACACTTCCGTAATGTTAATGTGGGTGTATGTGACAGCACATAGTTAACAACGTAGGATCACTATGTGCTGAATACATGAATGGAGAGAAGTGTATGACGCTGATTGATCAGCATCATACACTTATCTCCGCAACGCCCACTTGGTCAAAAGTAAAAACACGCCCAGTTGGGCATTAAGAAAGTCATTAGCATGAAGCTAAAATCGCTCATAACTTGGTGAAAATAGATTGTTTTTCTAAATAAAAAAACACAGCTATTACCTACATTACAGCGCCAATATCATTATGTAAGAGATAGGGCACTTATAATGTGGTTACAGAGCCTCTTTAACAGACAACCCTGGGGTCCTTTCTGGGTTTCCAGTGACGCGATCAAAGAGAGGAGTCACCTTTGATCATGCCACGATCACAGACCATAATGATCAAAGGGTTAAACATCTGCCGTCAGAATTTCTTCCGATTCCAGCTGTATTTAGCAGGCTCTCTAAGTACAGAAGCGGTTAGTTACAGCTCCTGCTTAGAGAATGAGCACTCACTGGAGCGCTCATATGCCTTTTCTACAACACCAAATAACATCGCTGTAGACTAAGGACCTGCACCGCCTGCCGTCAAAATACAGTGGGCATTCATTAGGGGTTAATAGTTGCATCAAGAGACAATATTAGTAAAATGTGAGGTTTTTTTTCTCATGTAAATTTTGAAGCTTTGTGACATCATAGAATGTACAACAGCTTCTTTGGGTAACATTTCTTCTGGTTTTGCATATATTCACAGTTATTTTGTCTGTTTACCTATGCTGGGATGTATTATTGTAAATTTGTGTTTGCAGAGCCATTCATGTTTAATGACAGCTCCCTTGATTAGCGCTCATTGCATTTTTAGGAGTCATTGAGCATCTGTCAGTGATATTTAATTCTACACTCAGCTGGAGGTCTAACATTGTATAGAGTTTTACCTTAAAGGAAAGATCAATAGTTACAATTAAAGACTCGTCTAACTTTGCCTGCAAAATACAAGGTGACTGACAAAATCCCTTTGTGTGAAAACATACATGGATTAGTAGAATAACAATGTCAAAAGGCTCAGCCTATAATGCCAATTTTTTTTAAACATTATATAAATTGGAATCCCTTTAATCTGAAACTCTTTAGTCTGGGATACTTCCTAATCTGGCACAGTAGCTGGCAGGGTGCCTGTCCTGGATGCCCACAGGCTGTCACATAAGGCCTGGCACAGAAGATCTGTGCCACTGCACATAGAAGGTCTTGACACCGGGTAGGACGTTGCACACTGCGTCACTTACAACGTCACTGACACTGCCTGCATTTCGGACCTTCTATGCGCCTTTGTACAGAACTTGTGAAGAAGGCAGGAGTAGCTGGGTCCTGAAGATGAGCGAGGGGCATTGAGTAAATCCTTTTTTTCAATATTATGTCTGATCTGGGGTTTGATTTGGGTGGTGCATACTTGGGGGTGGTGTCCATGCCGGGGGCTTCCATGCTGAGGGGGCCCCATTCGAAAGAGTACCATGGGTCCCCGCATACTCTAGTCATTCCCCTGGACACAAGTCCATAGAGTGGCAGAAATTTCCGCAGCTGTCCCACTCATCTAAATGAGCATGAACATATTCTATATCATGCAGTAATGATCAAGACAAAAGCAAAATAACAACTACGAAGTTGCCTTATCTTAAGAGGAAAAAAATATATTTCTATAGCAATCTAGTACACACAACTTAATATCTTTATATTACATTACATATTATTATTTCTTTCAAAAAAGGCATCCGGACCCCCTTTGAACCTTTGACGGACGTGGCTAAATTTGGCTTTTAGGACTCATCGAAAACCTTTCCTTTTTTGCCTCACCACATTCAGAGAGGAGCCATTTGGGGTACATATATATATTAGTGTTTAACTTATGTTATTTTTTCTGTAGCATAATGCAAAGAAAAAGTATATTCTGCCATTGATATGTTGTATTTTTTCTTTAAAGGGGTTTTCCGGAAGTAAAAAATTACTTTTAATTAAACTAAACAATAAAAAACATTTAACTTTGTAATGTACTTACGTTTGATTAGCTGGCTGTATCGTCGTATCCCCTCTTCCGTCACGTGACCGCTTGTCCATGTAAAATTTGCACTTCCTGTGCATACCCGTCCATTCGCGCCTAACTTCCGGTTTGCGGTTTCCGGTTTGCACAGTGTACGGCTACGTCATAAATGACGTAACTGTACCACGTGTTTTCCCCATCTGCTTAGAGCATGCGTGGTTGACACTACCACGCATGCTCTGTTAAATGATATGGCTGCATCTTCAGCAGCAGTGTTTCATTGCGCATGCGCAAGTCTTAACATGTGGTGTCGGTGTGCACTGTGACGGCCGTGTCTGCCGTAGCTCGCTCTCTCCTTCTCCTCCTCACAGTCCGAAGCGCATGTGAGGAGGAGGGTGTTTATTTGCTCACTGTAGGAGCGGAATCCCCAAACCCGGGATTGGGGATTCCGCTCCAGGAGAAGTCACAGACTTCACTGTGTCCATATATGGACACAGTGACTTCTGAAGCGGAATCACCGGCGAATTGGCTGGGGATTCCGCTCCAAGAGAAGTCACAGACTTCACTGTGTCCATATATGGACAGTGATGTCAGGGACTAATGAAGCGGAATCCCCGCCGATGTGGCCGGGGATTCCGCTCCAAGAGAAGTCACAGACTTCACTGTGTCCATATATGGACAGTGACGTCAGGGACTAATGAAGCGGAATCACCGGCGAATTGGCCGGGGATTCCGCTCCAGGAAAAGTCACTGACTTCAATGTGTCCATATATGGACAGTGACGTCAGGGACTTCTGAAGCGGAATCCCCGCCGATGTGGCCGGGGATTCCGCTCCAGGAGAAGTCACTGACTTTACTGTGTCCATATATGGACAGTGACGTCAGGAACTTCTGAAGCGGAATCCCCGCCGATGTGGCCGGGGATTCCGTTCCAGGAGAAGTACCTCACTTCACTGTTCATATGGACAGTGAAGTGAGGGATTTCTCCAGAGCCGTCCCCTACAGGAAAGTACGGAGGGTGGCATTGCCTACAGGGGGGGCTATGTGGCATTACCTACAGGGGGGGCTATGTGGCATTAAATACAGGGGGGGCTATGTGGCATTACCTACAGGGGGGGCTATGTGGCATTACCTACAGGGGGGGCTATGTGGCATTACCTACAGGGGGGCTATGTGGCATTACCTACAGGGGGGGCTATGTGGCATTACCTACAGGGGGGGGGCTATGTGGCATTGCCTACAGGGGGGGCTATGTGGAATTACCTACAGGGGGGGCTATGTGGCATTACCTACAGGGGGGGCTATGCGGCATTACCTACAGGGGGGCTATGTGGCATTACCTACAGGGGGGGCTATGTGGCATTACCTACAGGGGGGGCTGTGTGGCATTACTTACAGGGGGCTGTGTGGCATTACTTACAGGGGGCTGCGTGGCACTGCCTACAAGGGGGATGTGTGGCACTGCCTACAGGGGGGCTGTGTGGCATTACCTACAGGGGGGCTGTGTGGCATTACCTACAGGGGGGCTGTGTGGCATTACCTACAGGGGGCTGTGTGGCATTAACTACAGCGGGGCTGTGTGGCATTACCTACAGGGGGCTGTGTGGCATTACCTACAGGGGGGCTGTGTGGCATTACGTACAGAGGGGCTGTGTGGCATTACGTACAGGGGGGCTGTGTGGTATTACCTACAGGGGGGCTGTGTGGCATTACCTACATGGGGCTGTGTGGCATTACCTACAGGGGGGCTGTGGCAGTATCTATAGAAGTTAGTGAATGGGGCCGCAATTCTCTCGTGGATTTTCGGGGGAATTGCGCCCACAAAAGCACGTTAGTGTGTATGGGGCCTTACATACATTTATAGTAAATTATGTAAAAAAAAAAGAAACGTTTTACCATTGTTTGGAGTACTGTTTGGCGTTTGCTTCACTGTAAGGCCCTGTTCACACAGTTATTTGCAGGCAGAAAATTCTGCCTCACAATTTCGCTTGAATTTTCAGCCAGATTTTGATCTGCCTCCACGCCGTTTGCCACGATTTTCGCCCGCGGGTATTGAGCGCAACGGGCAAAAACGCTGCGAAAAACGCTTTCTCTGCCTCCCATAGATGTCAGAGGGAGGTCAGAGGAGTAAACGCCCGAAGATAGGGCATGTCGCTTCTTTTTCCCTCAATGGCCGCGGGCAAAAAACGTGGCAAACGGCGTGCAGGCAGGTCAAAATCTGCCTCCAAATTCAAGACAGAATCTTGATGCAGAATTTTCTGCCAGCAAAAAAACTCAGTGTGAACAGGGCCTAATACAGGATCTATTGGAACAGATCCAGCAGCAGGTGAGGTAAATGTGCTGACTGGATTGTGTGTACCAAGATGTTGGACTTAGGTGGAGTGGGCAGACTTAGGGCATGTTCACACGGCCTATTTTCGTCCGTTTTTCGGGCCGTAAACTCCCGAAAAATGACCGAAAAATCCGAAGCATAACGCCACCAAACATCTGCCCATTGATTTCAATGGGAAAACGGCGTTCTGTTCCGAAGGAGCGTTTTTTTATGTGTTTTTTTACACATAAAAAAACGACCGCGAAAAAGAAGTGCAGGAAACCTCTTGAGACGTTTTTGGAGCCGTTTTCCATAGACTGTAGTGAAAAAAGCTCCAAAAACGGGCGTAAAAAACGCAGAGAAAATCGCGATTTGCACAAAAAAATTCTGAAAATCAGGAGCTGTTTTCTCTTGAAAACGGCTCCGTATTTTGAGACGTCTTTGCCTGTGAACATACCCTGACATTTATCAGGCTGTGGAAGGGGAGGGAGATGGGTGCCTGGACTTAGATCAGGGATAGATGGAGGCACAAAGGATAATGATGATTATTACTGTGTAAGGGCTTATTCCGACGAACGTGTAATACGTCCGTGCAACGCGCGTGATTTTCACGCGCCTCACACGGACCTATATTCGTCTATGGGGCCGTGCAAACTGTCTGTGAGTTTCATGCAGCGTGTGTCCGCTGCGTAAAACTCACGACATTTGTGTGTTGTTCGCGCATCACGCACCCATTGAAGTCAATGGGTGCGTGAAAATCAATCGCAGCACACGGAAGCACTTCCGTGGTACGCGCGTGATTCGCGCAACAGCAGTAAAAAATATGAATGAAAACAGAAAAGCACCACGTGCTTTTCTGTTTACAAACATACAAACGGAGTGTCATAATGATGGCGGCTGCGCGAAAATCACACAGCCACGCATCATACGGGGCTGACACGCGGAGCTGTTATGTACCTTTTGCGCGCACAAAACAACGCGTTTTTTGCGCAAGCAAAAGGCACACGCTGGTGTAATCCGGCCTCAGACTGTGTGCAGGGAGGGAGCGTCTGCCTGTAATCTATAATTAGAGCAGGGAAGGACCATGTGACCATAGAGGGACGTGACAGTATGCAAATAGCTGAGGTGCTTTGGAGGAAGGGGGAGGCTGCAACTGTCTCCTCAGATGCAGCCGGGGATCATGGGTATAGTGGGTTACAAGACAGGAAACAGCCAGTAAGGGATGTAAACAAACAGCAAGGGATGTAAACAAACAGAAAAAGCAGCAGTGATGATGGAAATCAAACAGAAACTGGTTAGAAGTTTAATAGGGGGTATTAGGGAAGGCAAATCAAGGCTGGGGGACATTTTTTTGAATTATTTTTTTTCCTGGACAACCCCTTTAACATCCCTCAATGAACAATAAATAATAATTGTTATCTATACCGAATATGTATATTTATTTGTATTTTTTATTTTTTTTCGGTTTATACGTTTGATACATGAAAAGAAAATTGGGTTTTCAAATAATCACATTTATTCTTTTTTTTTCGTATGGAACTTTTTTATTTTACTTTTTAGTTTACTATTTATTTGTCCCACCAGGAAGCTTTCACTTTGATTACTATTTCTCTATTATAGTGCATTTGAATAACTACAGTACGTGTTCTAATGCATTTTAACTTGTACATAGAAAATGCACAGCCATCTGTTAGGACATACCCGAATAGTCATTGCAGACTTTTATTTAGGCCTATCGCTGTCAGTATAAATCCGTCAGCCCTGGCAACAACCACAATACCAGGAATGACATTGGGGTCACTGAGAGAATACCAGGGTCAACAGTGTATGTACATATTGTATATATTATAAACATATATATGTATATATATATATATATATATATATATATATATATATATAAAAATATATATATATACGCTATATTGTATATTTTATAATATGTTTTAGAGGTACTTGTGGGGATTATAGTCCAGTTTGGTGAATTTACACTGTTAGAAAATATTCCTCATATAGCAATACATGATTTATTCTGAGTTATGAGTCTGCTTAGAAAGCCACATCATAGTCAGGAAAGGCAACTTAAGGAGCACACTACCAGTCAAAGTCATGGGTATTTTTTATTTTCAGAAAATCGGGGTGACCTCATCTTTCTACATTGCCATCAGTGAACTTAGCCTCTGCTTGTTTTAGGAATAATGTCTTAGATAATAACTACTAAGGGATCAGTTCTCCTCGGGAAGGTCCTGCTTTTCATGAAATGCTTTTTTCTTTGTGACCTTTAACTCTAATATACCTCTTCAATGCCTTCCATTACAGCTGAACAAGACCAGCAACAAAGAGCCTGTAATTGACTATAGTGTTACTGATGTCCCTTTTTCCCTCTTTGCCATCTGAGCAGTACCAATAAGATGACAGACTGGAGAGAATGATTTTTAGCTCACATTGAAGAAAATGTTTAGCACAGTTTTTTAAGAACATGAAGCATGTATAAGACAATATTAGGGATGAAAGAGACAATTCTGCGTCCATTTACTTCACTTTTGCACTGTAACACTGAAAAATTTCCAGCAAGTTGTATTTATTTACAAATACTAATTACAATTATGTTCACAAATTAACAGCATTATTCATAGAATATTTCGTTTTTCTTTAAACCAATCGCCCATTTTAGTGCAACCAGTCACATGGGGAAAAATTATATTTTAATATTTTCATAGCGATTACCTGGACATTTTTTGCATCAAAATTGCATCGAACGTATTGTCAGAAAATGACCTATTGTTTAAATCAAGTTTTTATGTTAAACATATTGCAACTAATGGTGTTTAATAGTTAGACAGTGTAAACTGGCTAGATAGTCACATTTTGCATGACCTCTTAGACATTGCTCTCTTCCTTATACTATATACATATATATGATTTGTCTTTTTGCAATATAATTTGCAATATAATTTTGTGTCAGTATTTGACGCATTTTAAGCCAGGCCCAATCTGAAAGCCACACCCATTTCCGAGACACTTTTAAAAATTGTCTTGTGGGGTGCAAACATCAAAAGTGTGCCGAATTGCACCAAAATTTGGCAATTTTTTTTTACACACTCTAAACCCAAACACAGAAGTAAATATTTAGTACTAAAACTTTTTGGTAATGCTATTATTAAATCAGATTTTTACATTTTAATCTCCAGACAGCATAATATTTAGTTTCTTTAGCTGCATGAGGTCTTGTTTTTGTGGTACATGTTGTACATTTTTAGGGGGAATCCATGTATTCCCATGTATTCCAATGCACTTTTTTTTCTGTTGGTGAAAACACATGACTGACAAAAGCAGCACAAAATATTCCTCTCACATACCAAGAAAAATGCCAGGCAGAGTATGCAGCCCCCCCAAACTTTGGTCCTGGAAACTGTAGCAGCGGGAGTTCTTAGGAATTCTAGTCTTACCCTTTTTGGGCGTATACTTACAGTATCCTCTGACTTCTATTGGGCAGAATTATTCCGGTTGTCCTTTTGGCTCACATCTGATAAGTTTCTCTCTAGATACCTTTTTTGTATTTAAAAATGTAGGCTGCAGAACTTGACTGCAGACTGTAGACTGCTTCAGAACAGGATACCACTGAAAAACGTATATGTTAAGGTATAAGTTTTTAAAAATTGGATATCAATGGCAGGTGTATCTAAAAATAAAGGGAATATATTTGCACAGTATAGTTTGGGGTTCATCTGAAGAAAAAAAGAAAGGCAAAATGAAAACAGATCTGTTAGGCTGCGTTGTGATTTCTACTTTTCTGTTCTGTCAAAAGAACTGAAAAACAGACATAAACGTTTTAGTTGTTTTTTAAGCTCAGTTTGCTTCAGTTCGATTCCATCAGGATCAATTTCAGCGCTATTTTTTCTGTCCCACAAAAAAAACAGAAAGCTGACAGAAAGGACCATTAAGGGGCTTTTTTTACATGTAGTCAATAGATGACGGATTCAAACGGAATGTCTTCAGCTTGTATCCGTCATTCATTCCATTTGAGGGATCTGTCAAAATCTATTGCACATGTGCAGATAAAAAATCTGTGCAGAGCGTACTCTGCTGACCAGCTAGAGCATGGAAATTCCCCTCTAGCGCAGCAGGATATGTGCATAAAGAATCAGTCAAAAAATCAGAAACTTTTATTTCTGTTGCTTTCCATTTTTTATGTTTTCATTTATTATCTGTCAAATAAAATAAGGATCCATTTAAAACGGAATTCATATGCAGATGTGAACTTTGCCTTAAGCGGATGCCAACTGAATGCCACTAGATGCCAACTGTATACCCTTGATGGCCGAACCGACAGAAAAATATACCTTTACAAAAGGCTTACATCTAAGCAAGGCTATAGAAACAAATGCCATACCTCCTTCATCTGACACCATGTTTAGCATATGACTTGCTCAGCTTTTTGCATAAATGTTTGTTTGCCACATTTAGACATGAAAATATTCCCAACTTTGAATCTGGAAGAAAGTAAATCAGATCTCAAAATCAATAACTTGATTTGTTCATCTCTCGTAGTATCAAATAGAAAAAACAAAACACTATAACAGCTATACTCATTAACCCTGTAGTGACCACCAATACGCCTTTTTACTCCTTTTACGGCAGCCTAGTTTAAGTCCTGCACGGGTGTCCCGTGCAGGCTGGAGCAGTTACTCGGCTGTCTGATGACAGCTGGGCTCCTGCTTCAACAATAGCGATCAAAGTTTACTTTGATCGCGGCCATTTAACCCCTTAAATGCTGCGGTCAATAGCAGCTGCAGCATTTAAAGGGACTCTGTCCCCACATTATAAGTGCCCTATCACCTACATAAGGAGATTGGCGCTATAATGTAGGTGACAGCAGTGCTTTTTATTTAGAAAAACAATCTATTTTTACCACTTTAGGAGCAATTTTAGCTTTATGCTAATTAGTTTCTTAATGCCCAAGTGGGCGTGTTTTTACTTTAGACCAAGTGGGCGTTGTACAGAGGAGTGTATGACGCTGACCAATCAGCATCATGCACTTCTCTCCATTCATTTAGTCAGCGCATAGTGACACTGCGTTTTTCACTATGTGCTATCTTATACTGACATATGTTACTGAAGTGTTTAGACAGTGAGTAGACATTCCTTCCAGACAGGGCGGGATGTCTATTCACAATCCCAACACTCCGTTAATGTTTCTGTGGTACTTACAGCAGAGCAAGCGTAATCTCACAAGATCACGCTGTAAATGGCAGGTTACAGCGAGATTACACTTGCTCTGCTGTAAGTACCACAGAAACGTTAACAAAGTGCCGGGATTGTGAATAGACATCCCGTCCTGGCTGGAAGGAATGACTATTCACTGTCTAAACACTTCAGTAATGTAAGTATAAGACAGCACATAGTGAACAACGCAGTGTCACTATGCGCTGACTAAATGAATGGAGAGAAGTGCATGATGCTGATTGGTCAGCGTCATACACTCCTCTGTACAACGCCCACTTGGTCTAAAGTAAAAACACGCCCACTTGGGCATTAAGAAACTAATTAACATAAAGCTGAAATCGCTCCTAAAGTGGTAAAAATAGATTGTTTTTCTAAATAAAAAGCACTGCTGTCACCTACATTATAGCGCCAATCTCCTTATGTAGGTGATAGGGCACTTATAATGTGGTGACAGAGCCTCTTTAAGTCATTTACAGAGGGAGGGAGATACCTCGGTCACCCATCGGCGGCCCGCAAATGCAATTGTGGGCCTCAGATGGGGTGTCATGGCAGCCGGGGGCCTAACAAAGGCAGGGGCATGCCCTAATAGATTTTACACTGACAGGCAATAATGCTTTGGTATACTAAGTATTCCAGAGCATTATATCTGCGACCTAAAGATCGCATAGTGAAGTACCCTAATGAGACAAAAAAAATAAGTAATAAATATTAAGTAAAAATTATTAATAAAGATTAGTTAAAAAATAAACAAATATTTTTAGTAAAAGTGTAAAAAAGAAATAAAAGTACACCTATATGGTATCACCTTGACCATAATGACCAAAACAATAAAGTTAACTTGAAATTTAACCCCTTAGTGTCTAAGCCTGTTTTGGCCTTCAGGACCAGCCCCATTTTTGCAAATCTGACATGTGTCACTTTATGTGGTAATAACTCCAGAATGCTTTTACCTATCCAAGCAATTCTGGGATTGTTTTCTCGTGACATGTTGTACTTTATGATACTGAAAACATTTTGTCGTTAAATTCAATATTTATTTGTAAGAAACGCCAAGATTTAGAGAAAATTAGCAAAAATTAGCATTTTTCTAAATTTTAATGTATTTACTTGTAAAACAGATAGTAATACCACACAAAATACTTACTAGTTTATATTTCACATATGTCTACTTTATGTTTGCATCGTTTTTTGAACATTCTTTTATTTTTCTAAGACGTTACAAGGCTTAGAACTTTAGCAGCAATTTCTCATATTTTTAAGAAAATTTCAAAAGGCTATTTTTTCAGGGACCAGTTCAGTTCTGAAATGGCTTTGAGGGCCTTATATATTAGAAAGTCCCCAGAAGTCACCCCATTTTGAAAACTGCACCCATCAAAGTATTCAAAACAGCATTCAGAAAGTGTTTTAGCCCTTTAGGCGTTTCACAGGAATTAAACCAAAGTAGAGGTGAAATTTACAAATTTCATTTTTTTTCTTCAAAAATTCATTTCTAATAAATTTTTTATGTACCACAGAAGGTTTTACCCAAGAAATGCAACTCAATATTTATTGCCCAGATTCTGCAGTTTTTAGAAATATCCCACATGTGGCCCTAGTGTGATAATGGACTGAAACACAGGCCTCCGAAGCAAAGGAGCACTTAGTGGATTTTGGGCCTCCTTTTTTTAGAATATATTTTAGGTACCATGTCAGGTTTAAGGAGGTCTTGTGGTGCCAAAACAGTGGAAACCCCCCAAAAGTGACCCCATTTTGGAAACTATACCCCTCAATGAATTTATCTATGGGTATAGTTAGCATTTTGAACCCACAGTTTTTTTGCTAAGTTTATTTGAATTAGTATGTGAAGATGAAAATCTACTTTTTTGGTGAAAAAACGTAGAAATTTTAAAATTTTACAAGAAATAAAGGAGAAAAAGCACCGCAACATTTGTAAAACAATTTCTCCTGATTACGTAAATACCCCATATGTGGTCATAAACTGCTGTTTGGACCCACACAGGGGCTTAGAAGGGAAGGAGCGCTATTTGGCTTTTGGAGCTCAAATTTAGCTGGAATAGTTTTTGGGTGTCATGTCGAATTTGCAAAGCCCCTGAGAGACCGAAACAGTAGAAGCCCCCCAAAAGTAACCCCATTTGGGAAACTACACCACTTAAGGTATCTAGGGGTATAGTGAGCATTTAGGCCCCACACGTCTTTAGCAGAATTTATTAGAATTAGGGCGTGAAAATGAATATCAACATTATTTCCACTAAAATGTTGTTTTTTTTCAATTTCACAAAGGATAAAGGAGAAAATGCACCCCAAAATTTGTAAAGCAATTTCTCCCAAGTACGGCTATACCCCACATGTGGTCATAAATGTTTTTTCATTTGAAAGTAATTAACCCTTTACGAACTGATTCATGTTTTTCTTTTTCGTTTTTCCTCCCCGCTTTCCGAGAGCCACTACTTTTTTATTTTTCTGTCAATAGAGTGGTGTGAGGGCATATTTTTTGAGGGACAAGCTGTAGTTTTTATTGGTACCATTTTTTGGTACATAAGACTTTTTGAGCACTTTTTATTACATTTTTTGGTAGAGCCAGGGTGACCAAAAAAATGCGATTTTGCCGTTTAAAATTCTTTATTTTTCACAGCGTTTACCGTGTGAGTTAAATAATGGTATATTCTAATAGCTTGGACTTTTACGGACGGGGCAATACCAATTTTGTGTATTTTTTTACATTACTTTAGAGAAAAAATGTGAAAAGGGTTTCTTTTTGGACTTTAAATATTTATTTCATTTTTTCCACTGATAATAACTATTTACTTTTGTTTTGACATATTTTATTAGTCCCCCTGGGAGACTTGAACCAGCGATGATTAGATCACTGGTAGAATACACTGCAATACTAATGTATTGCAGTATATTGTGATTTTTACAGGCTCCTGTAACAGCGTGATCACTATTTCTGTCCGTTAGTCCCGGGTATCAGTTGTAATACACAGCAGCGTATGGCGCGGGCTCAGCGCGTGAGATGCTCCATATATAACCCCCCGCACCACGACATGCTATTAAGTCATGGTGCGCGAAGGGTTTAATGCGCAGCGGATGGTGCAGAGTGCAGTTTGTGCCACAAATACCACATCAAATATTAACAGGGTTCTCCCGGGTATGGCGATGCCATATCGGTGGACGTAAGCGGCTGTTTGGGCACACTGTAGGGCTCAGAAGGGAGGGACGCCATTTGGCTTTTGGAGCGCATATTTTACTTGGTAGTAGCTCTGGCGTTTTGCTGGTATTTCAGTTTATAATGTGGGGGCACATGTAGGCTGGGCAGAGTACATCAGGGGCATAATAAGAGGGTATAATAATGGGGTAAATAAATAATAATCCACAGATCTGTGGCCTGTGTCGCACTTATAAATGGCGCCCGATCTTATCCGCTTTTGGAACACTCTGCACATTTTGCATCGCCATAATCTGGGAGCCGGAACTTTTTTTATTTTTTCACCACCGGAGCCGTGTGAGGGCTTATTTGTTGCGGGACAATCTGTAATTTTCATTGGTACCATTTTGGGGTACATGCGATTTTGTTGATCACTTTTTATTCAATTATTCGGCAAGCCAGGTGACCAAAAACCATCAATTCTGACAATGATTTTTATTTATTTTTGATGGCGTTTACCCTGGGCTATAAATGACTATTATACTTTATTCTGCGGGTCGGTACGATTACGGCAATACCATATGTATATACGTTTTTTTATGTTTTGCAGCGTTTGCTCAATAAAATAACTTATTTAGAAAATAATTTATTTTTTGTGTCACCATATTCTGAGAGTCGTAACTTTTTTATTTTTCAGTCAAAAAAGCTGTGTAAGGGCTTGTTTATTGCGGGACGGGTTGTAGTTTGTATCGGTACTATTTTGGCGTACATGCGACTTTTTGATCACTTTTTATTGTATATTTTGGGAGGGGTGTTGACCAAAAAATTAGTGATTCTGGCATTGTTTTTCGTTTATTTTTTATGCGGCGTTCACCGTGCGGGAAAAATAATATTATAGTTTTATAGTTGGGGTCGTTACGAACGCGGTGATACCAAATATGTGTAATTTTTTTTTACGTATTCATTTTTTTTCCTATAATAAAAGACTTATAATAGGAAAAAAAGCAGTTCTTGTTTATATCACTTATAACTTTTATTTTTACACTTTTTTAAAAACATTTTTATTCTTTTTTTAACTTTTTTCACTTGTCCCACTAGGGGACACTTAGACTTGCAGCTCTGATCGCTGCTGGAATACAATACACTACACACGTAGTGTAATGCATTCCAACTGTCATTGTGACGTGACAGTCACACTGACAGGAAGCCTACGACGACCACCCTCGGGGTGGTCCTCATAGGCTTCTGTACATGGCAACCAGGAAGCCATTGTCTGGCGTCCGGTTGCCATGGGTACCATCGCCAGCCCCCGTGATTTCACATGGGGGCTGCCGATCGGCGCTAAAGACCTTAATTGTGGCGTTCAAAATCGAGCGCCGCAATTAAGGGGTTAACTGCCGATATCAGCGGCGACAGGCCGCTGATCGGCAACGGGGAGAGCAGGGCTGACACCCTGCACAGTTAACCGCCGCTGCGGTGTAGCGCCGCGCGGCGGTTAACTGTCAAAGCACTGACGTTACTGTACGTCAAGGTGCGCGAACTTACTGCTCACCTTGACGTACAGTTACGTCATGGTGCGTTAAGGGTTTAAACAGCAAGGTGACCAACATAAAATAAAATGCAAAACACTATTTCGGAATTGTTATTTTTTTCCATTGCCCACAAAAAAGTAATACAAATTAATCAATAAGTCCCATGTACCCCCACAAAGTACCAATGAAAACTATGTCTCGTCCCGCCAAAACAAGCCCACATATAACTAAATTGCCAGAAAAATAAAAAAGTTATGACTCATGGAAAGGGATGATGCAAATTCAAATAATTTCAGTTCAAAAGTGTTTTTATTGTGCAAAAGTATTTAAACATAAAAACCTATACATATGTGGTATCTCCATAATCGTACCGACCCATAACATAAAGGTAACATGTTATTTACACATCACAGTAAACGGTGTAAATTTAAAACGCATAAAACTATGTCGGAATTGCTGTTTTTTTTCTATTCCCCCTCAAAAAAAGTTAATAAAAGTTAATAAAAAATGTAAATGTACCCCAAAATGGCGCCATTAAAAAATACAACTAATCCCGCAAAAAAAGTCCTCCTACAGCTATGTCGACTGAAAAATAAAAAAAAGTTATAGCTCTTTAAATGCGACGATGGAAAAACAAAAAAAATTGATTGGTCATTAGGCCTAAAATAAGCTGGTCACTAAGGGGTTAAAGGCAATTCTGCAGGAATATGGTGAATGATATTTCAGAGCACCAGTTTCTGCCTGCAGGACAATTTTATTTCTCATTCACATAAAAACACACAGTTATTCTTTTATATCTGCCCAAATTACCTTTCAGCGACCTTAACATTTCTGCATGGGTTACAACAGGCAGCAAAGAGGTTCTCTTAGCAGAATAATAAAGAAGAAAATTTGTGCCTGGAATATATGTGCAGTTTCATTTCAATCTCTGATTTCTTATAGGCAATGAGAGATCATTGCTACGGGGGAAAAAAATATGCATTTCACAAAAAAAGATCCACATCCGCTTCCCTATATATATGACAGTGAGAATAAGCAGGACTAACATTGAAGAGCTACAAGTGCTGCGCAGTGCGAATACACATCTTTAGCTGCCGAAATTATTAACAAAAGGAAACATTTGCATTCAGTGGAAACAGTTTAATTCATAATTTCATTACATTACACATCAATCTACAATTGTATTACAGATTCCTAAAGATTTGTTTTCTTCTAAAAATACATCACTATTTACTTATAATTACTAGTGCAGGTTGTCCGAATCAGGATTCCGGGCAACTTCCACATTCAATAGTATCTGCGTCTTCAGGACGCAGATACAATTGAATACTATGGTGGAGCAGGGAGCTATCAGCTCCTTGCTCCACCATACATTAGGCTACAGGCCACGTTAGGCCTGCAGTCTATAAGGCACTAGCAGTGGCGTAACTACCACCTTAGCAGCCAAAGTGGCTGCTACGGGGCCTGTAGCATGAGGGGAGCTGTGCCGCTCGCCGGCACGGCCCCCCCTTGGCCGGAGGCTCCGCTAGCGGCCGATATGTCTACTACAGCGTGACGCCACTGAACACTACGGCTGAGCAGAGAGGTATCTTCCCGCTCTGTCATTAAAGGGCTTGTTCCTACAAAACACATGTATCCCTATCCACAGGACCGAAACTCCCCCCGAAGTTCTCCATGAGAAACCTCAGACTTCCGGGGTCTGTGTCGGCTGCTCCGTAGAAATTAATGGAGCACCGGTCGCGCTTGTGCGTATGCATGACCAGCGCTCCTTTAATTTTTATTGAGCTGCTGGACGCAGACCCCGGTAGTCCGAGGTTTCTAATGGAGAACTTTGGGGGAATTTCTGTCCCCCATTCTCCTTATTGTTGGGCTGTATGGTGCTATATACAGTTGGCTGTATGGTGCTATATACAGTGGGCTGTATGTTGCTATATACAGGGGGGCTGCATGTTGCTATATACAGGGGGAGCTGTATGGTGCTATATACAAGAGGTTTGTATGGTGCTATATACAGGGGGGGCTGTATGGTGCTATATACAGGTGGGTTGTTAGTTGCTATATACCGGGGGGCTGTATGGTGCTATAAACAGGAGGTTTGTAGGGTTCTATATACAGGGGGCTGTATGGTGCTATATACAGGGGCTGTATGGTGCTATATACAGGGGGGCTGTATGGTGCTATATACAGGGGGGCTGCATGGTGCTATATACAGGGGGGCTGTATGGTGCTATATACAGAGGGGCTGTATGGTGCTATATGCAGGGGGCTGTATGGTGCTATATACAGAGGGGCTGTATGGCGCTATATACAGGGGGCTGTATGGTGCTAAATACAGGGGCTACATGGCACTATATACAGGGAGGGGGCTGTATGGAACAATATACAGGGAGGGGGCTGTATGGTGCTATCTACAGGGGGCTGTATGGTGCTATATACAGGGAGGGGGCTGTATGGTGCTATGTACAGGGGGGCTTTATGGTGCTATATACAGGGAGGGGGCTGTATGGCACGATCTACAGGGGGCTGTATGACACTATCTACAGGGGGCTGTATGGCGCTATATACAGGGAGGGGGCTGTATGGTGCTATATACAGGGAGGGGGCTGTATAACGCTATCTACAGGGGGTGCTGTATGGCGCTATCTACAGGGGGCTGTATATGGCGCTATCTACAGGGGGGCTGTATGGCGCTATCTTCAGGGGGCGCTTTTTTAGGAATCTACAGGGAGACACTATCTACAAGGGGGTTTTGTGGGACCCAGGGGAGGGGAGGCCCAGTAAAAAGTTTGCTATGGGGCCAGTCTTTCCTAGTTACACACCTGGGCTCTAGTGCAGTATCTCTGCACAGTGATAACATCGCTGCATCACGCCGGCCTACGCAAGGGTCCCGTCTCCGCATCTGATAGGCTGCAGGCTTAACGTTGCTGAGGAGGCCTGCAGGGCAGTTCCGTTTCTTGTGGGAATGGGGCTAGGTAAATACAAGTCTTTTTATTTGTTTGGGGGTACTATATATAAGGGGTACTTTAGCACTATCTACAAGAGGTGTGTGTGTGTGTGTGTGTGTGTGTGTGTGTGTGTGTGTGTGTGTGTGTGTGTGTGTGTGTGGCACTATCTACAGGGTGTTCTGTGGCACTCTCTACAAGGGTGGTGTGTGTCACGCTCTGCAGGGGGTCATGGCACTATTTACGAGGGGGTTGGCACTATCTACAGGGGAGGTATGGAACTATCTACAGGGGCACATTGGTACCATCTAGAAGGGGTTGTGTGGCACTATCTAGAAGGGGGTGTGTGGCACTATCTACAAGGCGTGTGTGGCACTAACTACAAGGGGGTGTGGCAATATCTACAGGGTTGTGGCTCTATGTACAGTGACCTTTGTGGCACTATCTGCAGGAGGCATTGTGTTGCACTATCTACAAGGGGGAACTGTAGGGAACTATCTACAAGGGGCATTGTCTGGCACTATCTACAGTGGGCACTGTATAACTATCTAAAAGGGGCATTGTGTGGCATTGTCTACAGGGGCACTGCGTGGAAAATATCTGCAAAGGGCACTATCTGTGGCACCATCTACAGGGGGAACTGTGCAGCACTATCTACAGGGGGCAGATAAACCTAGGATTTCTGCTGCAGATCTACGTGTCGGAATTGCCTATGGTAAATCCGACCCATATGAATATAACCTTTCTGTTGGTGCTCACATCAGACCTTCACCTTTTGGTAGACCCAGGTAAATGGACCTTCACTAAAAATAGCTGACTGCTCTGTGAGGTGATATGTATTTTTTTGTGTAATCGCAAGTGACTCGATTGCCTTGTTTGACTCTCTGATATCTTCTAGGCCTGCATCTAACTTGGATACAGTCCTAGAAGACATCAGGGAGTCTGACAGTTCTATCGAGGGACTTGCTGTTTGCTCATAACTAGTATTTAGTAACCTAAGAAAAAAAAACAACAACTTTTTGTAGCAATACAGCTGCAATAGCAGCTCTCTTGCAACAGTAACAGTCCATATGAATACAGACATGCATTTTCCATAGAACTGTCTCAGAAAAAAATATAGCAAGGACGTGGGGAGAAAGAAGTCTCCATGTAATCTTTCATGATGAAAGTCTGCCTGTAGCCCCAGCTTGGAGGTCCATATACTGTAGATTACAGCCACAATTCCACGGACTGTAGGTTCAAAGACTGTAACACTGTCACTGTCCTATCTGAACAAGACTTATAACATAAATAGATTGGGACAACTGCTGTGATCACTGTCACAGTCTTGCTCTGAAGCTACAGAGGTAGGGACTGGGGAACCATATATGCATGTGGGTAAAAAATTGGTTAAGAGACGGAAAACAAAGAGTCGTTATGTATGGTACTTACATAACAAAATGGGATGGAGTCAGAAGCGGGGTACCACAAGGATCAGCGTTAGGCCTATTTAATTTTAATCTCTTTATTATGTGGATGGGATTGATAGCAAGGTGTCAGTTTTTGCTAACGATACAAAATGTTGTAGAATACTTAAAACTCAGCTTGACTATAATGTTGAAAAATTTAAAGTAATGCACCTAGGATGCAATTATAGAATAAATGTATAACATTAATTGGAAAAAAACTGGGTAAAACGGAACAAGATAAAGACCTGGCTATTCTAGTTGCAAATAAGCTAAGCAGCAGCATTCAATGTCAAGCAGCAGCTGCAAAAGCACATATGATTTTAGGGTGTATAAAAAGAGAAATAAAAGCTGGGATTTAAATGTAATATTACCCCTCTATAGATCCCTTGTAAGGCCACATCTTGAATATGAAATTTCGTTTTGGGCTCCACATTGTATAAAGGAAATAGGAGAACTGAAGAGTGTTCAAAGGCGGGTGATTATATTATTAAATGGGATGGGAGGTGTCCCATACAATGAAAGGCTAGGGAAATTGGGCTTGCTCAGCTTGGAAAAAATACACCTTAGAGGTGATCTTATTAACATGAATAAATATATGTGTGGTCAATACACAGAATTATCACATAATCTGTTCTTTCCAAGGATTTTACTAAGGACCAGGGGACATTCAATACGTGTGGAAGAAATATGTTTCAGAAATCAATATAGGAAAGGGTTCTTTACAGTTAGAGTACAGAATGTAACCATTTAATTGACCATATAATTAACTGTAAAACTGCAAAAAAAATCTTTATGGTGTGAAATGGGGAAAAAAAACTGCGATTCTGCTATTGTATGTGTATATATTATCACTGAAATCAATATGCGGGTTCCTCAAAGAAACAAGTAGTATCACAGAGAGGGAACTCTTCATAAAACATAACCTTTATTCAATATTTAGATTAAAATACTCTGGGTAATTGTTTTGAATGCAAATACCCCTGACACAACCCGGGTTGAACCAAATAAACAATACACAATAATCACCTGCAGTATCAAGAAAATTATATCTAGATGGCATGGTACCACCTATGGACAAACTCCAGGGATAAAAATAAATACATACTATCACACACACTATTAATGTAATTTCTAAGCACAAAATATTGCATAAAATAATCACAACACTGACACTTCATAACCGTCCCAACCTATGGAATGCCCTACCCCAAGCGGGAGTAAAGGCAGATATTTAGGTCAGCATTTTAAAAAAAAGACTAAATATTTATTTACTGACAAATGTTATTGAAGGTTATAATTAATTTAGCATTGCAAGACGTGCAAAATATTGAGAAAGTTTGAACTTGATGGACATGTGTCTTTTTTCGCAACTATATAGCTATGTAACTGTGTAACAGCAGAACATATAAAGCAAGCTCATCTTATACATCTCAGTATCCCTTACCCCAACACTCCAGTAGTTTCTACACCTACTAGCTGACTTAAGGTCCTTTGCATGGGATGATAATCAGATGAATGAGCGTTCTTTTGATCATAGCTTTTATCGTTACGTTACGTTACGTTACGTTACGTTACGTTACGTGACGTTTCTGTCTGGAGACAGGGCAGGGAGAGTAGTGCGGGAAAGTCTCTTTTTTTTCAAGACTAAGTATGTTGAAAATATATTTGTTCTCCAAAGTAAAGGTGTTTTCCCAAAATCACCCCCTATCAAGGAAAACCTCTTCAACCCCTTTGCTCATTTGGATGCACAGGGGTACACTCCCAGGATAAAGGCTAGAATTGGAGAAAGCTCTGATCTTGCAGGTGGGAGGAGTCTCTGCATCGTATAAGCCATGGCTGATGGTTCAGTGGGAATGCTTAGCATCCTGTCAGTTTTTTTTTGCACAGGCTGAGCTACGCGGTTTCCGTAACTCCCATAGTAGTGAATGGAAGTTACAAAAGCAGCGTAGCATGCTACGCTGTTTCCGTAACTACTATTCATTTCTATGGGAGTTACGGAAACAACGTAGCTCAGCGAGCTACGCTGTTTCCGCAACTCATCCATGAATTGCATTGTATTGTACCAGCAACCAGGAAGTGGCTGGGAGACAACAGAGCCGGGTAAGATAGAACGGGGTTTAGGGGGCCCCATTCTAGAGTTAGATGCGGGTCCCACAGGTGGGACCTGCATCTATCTGACATTTATGACATATCCTGTGGATATGTCATAAATGTCCTTCATGGGAAAACCATTATAAATGCCGCGGTCGCTATTGACCGCAGCATTTAACTAGTTAAACAACCAGGAACAGCGCCATCGCTTTTCCTGGCCGTAAGAGCAGCGTGTCAGCTGTAAAACACAGATGACATCTGCAGTGTATGGAGCGGGCTCAGCGCATTCACGGGTCAGGAAGGGGTTAAGTAAGGAGCGGTCAGGGGGCCGCGCGCTGTCGGGTCCCTTAACTGCCGACTAGAAGATGCAGGGACTTGTTAGCAAGATTTATTCTTGCTAAAAACTGCGTCTTATAGTCCAAAAAATACGGTAAATGTTTGCTTGCTTGCATACAACTCATGACTCCTGGGAGTAAAGATGACAATTGGTTGAGGAAGGAACAGGTGGATAAAGATGATCCATTTTGCAAGACATGCTGGTTTGTCGCAGCTGTAGAGGGAGGCTAGGCATTCCACATGGTCTGTGATGAATTCCTGGGGAGGCGTGGTGCAAACAGTGTTGGACTGCTGTGATTTAACCCCTTCCCTCTTTGGCCACTTTTGACCTTCATGACAGAGCCCCATTTTTCAAATCTGACATGTTTCAATTTATGTTGTAATAACTTCGGAATGCTTTTACCTATCCAAGCGATTATGAGATTGTTTTCTTGTGACACATTGGACTTTATGCTACTGGCAGAAATGTATCCAATACATTCAGTATTTAATTTTAAAAAACACCAAAATTTTGTGAAAAATTAAAAAAATTAGCATTTTTCTCAATTTTAATGTATCTGCTTGTAAGACAGGCAGTTATACCACACAAAATTATTGCTAATTAACACCCCCCATATGTCTACTTTAGATTGGGATCGTTTTTTGAACATCCTTTTATTTTTCTAGGATATTACAAGGCTTAGAAATTGCGGGAGGTTACTTCCCGCACGAGGACGTATAGTTATTGAGTTTTTCCCGGTGCACACTGTCGGCGACAGTGTGCACCGGGAACCGGGAGGTCAGCTGTCACCGACAACTGACACTCCCCTCTTGCCGGCCAGCGGTCCTTTGCCGCTGATTTCGGCGACTTAACCCCTTAAATTCGGCGATCGGGTGCAATCACCGAATTTTGGGGGTTTCTAACATATCGGCAGACCCCGGTCCGAAATTGCGGGGTTTGCCGATAGTTACTATGGCAAACGGAAGCCAAACAATGGCTTCCGGATCTGCCATGGACCTTCGGCTGGTCCTGATAGGCTTCCTGTCAGAGTGACAGGATGTCACTGTGTCTGTTCCCGATGGCACACTGTCGGCGACTGTGTGCATCGGGAACTTGGAGATCAGCTGTCCCCGACAGCTGAAACTCCAGTGTTGCCGATCAGCGGCTCATCGCCTCTGATTTCGGCAATTAACCCGTTACATGCGGGGCTCGATTGCGATCTCTGCATGTAGCGGGTTTGTAGCGCATCAGCAGCCCCCATGCAATCGTGGGGGCTTCTGATGCTTGTGATGGCACCCTAGGGCCATACAATGGCCCCCAGGTCTGCCATGTATGTCAGCCTATGAGGATCAGCCTCTGCTGATCCTCATAGACCAACTGTCAGAGTGACTGTGACGTCATACTGACAGTTGGAATACATTACAGTAGTGTAATGTATTCTAGCAGCGATCAAAGCTGCAGGTCAAAAAAATAAAGTGTAAAAAGTAAAAGAAAAGTTAATAAACAAAAATATAAAGTGTAAAAAGTAAAAAAAAGTTAATAAAAATGTTTTATAAAAGTGTAAAAATAAAAGGTTTTGTTTTCCTATAATAAGTCATTTATTATAGGGAAAAAATGAAAACGTTAAAAAAAAGTACACATATTTGGTATCACCGTGTTCGTAACGACCCAAACTATGAAACTATAATGTTAATTTTTACGCAAGGTGAACGCCGCAAACAAAATAAACGGAAAACTGTCAGCATCGCTATTTTTTGGTCACCACCCCTCCCAAGATATAGAATAAAAAGTGATCAAAAAGTCGCATTTACCCCAAAATGGTACCAATAAAAACTACAACCCGTCCCGCAAAAAACAAGACCTCCCACAGCTTTTTTGACGAAAAAATAAAAAAGTTACGGCTCAGAATAGCGTGTCTCAGAAAATAAATAATTTTATAGAAACTTAATTTTATTGTGCAAACGCTGCAAAACGTAAAAAAAACTATACACATATGGTATCGGCGTAATCATACCGACCGGCAGAATAAATTAAAACGTAATTTATTGTGCACGGTGAACGCTGTAATAAATAAAGAATTTAAAGCGCCAAAATCGCTGTTTTTTGGTCACCTTAGCTCTAAAAAAGATCCTGAGGGGCCAAAATGCTCACTATACCCCTAGAAAAATTCCTTGAGGGGTGTAGATTCCAAAATAGGGTCACTTTTGGGGGGTTTCCACTGTTTTGGTCCCTCCGGGCGTTGCAAACCCGACATGGCAAAACCAATCCAGCAAAATCTGCGCTCCAAAATACAAAAGGCCCTCGTTCCCTCCTGAGCCCTGCTGTGGGTCCAAACATCAGCTTATGACCACATATGGGGTATTTCCGTAATCGGGAGAAATTGCTTTACAAATGTTGGGTGGCTTTTTCTCCTTTATTCCTTGTAAAAATTAAAAAATTCTATGTTTCCACAGAAAAATAGGTGATTTTCATCTTCACAGACTAATTCCACTGAATTCTGCAAAAAAACTGTGGGGTCAAAATGATAAGTATACCCCTAGAAAAATTCCTTGAGGGGTGTAGTTTTCAAAATGGGGTCACTTTTTGGGGGTTTCGACTGTTTAGGTACCACAAGACCTCCTCAAACCTGACATGGTGCCAAAAATATATTCCTAAAAAAAGGAGGCCCCAAAATCCTCTAGGTGCTCCTTTGCTTCTGCGGCCTGTGTTTCAGTCCATTAGGACACTACGGCCACATGTTAGATATTTCTGAAATCTGCAGAATCTGGGCAATAAATATTGAGTTGCGTTTCCCTGGTAAAACCTTCTGTGTTACAGATTTTTTTTTTATTACAAATGAATTTTGGCAAAAAAAATGAAATTTGTAAATTTCACCTCTACTTTGCCTTAATTCCTGTGAAACGCCTAAAGGGTTAAAATACTTTCTGAATGTGGTTTTGAATACCTTGAGGGGTGCAGTTTTCAAAATAGGGTGATTTATGGGGACTTTCTAATATATAAGGCCCTCAAAGCCACTTCAGAACTGAACTGGTCCGTGAAAAAAATGGCCTATTGAAATTTTATTGAAAATATGAGAAATTGCTGCTAAAGTTCTAAGCCTTGTAACGTCCTAGAAAAATAAAAGTACGTGAAAAAAAATGATGCAAACATAAAGTAGACATATGGGGGATGTTAACTAGTAACTATTTTGTGTGGTATTACTACCTGTTTTACAAGCAAATCCATTTAAATTTAGAAAAATGCTAATTTTTGCAAATTTTTGCTAAAATGTGAAGTTTTTCGCAAATAAATATTGAACTTATCGACCAAATTTTTTCACTAACCTAAAGTACAATATGTCACGAGAAAACAATCTCAGAATCGCTTGGATAGGTAAAAGCGTTCCGGAGTTATTACCACATTTATTGACACATGTCAGATTTGAAAAAATCATCTGTGTCCACAAGGCCAAAACAGGCTGTGTCCTAAAGGGGTTAAAGGACATTAGAGGTGAAATTTACAAATGTCATTTTTTTTGCAGAAATTCAAATTTAATCCATTTTTTTTTTGTAACACAGAAGGTTTTACCAGAGAAATGCAACTCAATATCTATTCTGCAGTTTTTAGAAATATCCCTCTTGTGGTCCTAGTGTGCTTATGGACTGAAGCACTGGCCTCAGAATTAAAGGAGTACCTAGTGGATTTTGGGGCCTCCTTTTTATTAGAAAATATTTTAGGCTCCATGTCAGGTTTGAAGGGCTCTTGCGGTGACAAAATATTGGCAATTCCCCAAAAGTGACCCAATTTGGGAGACTAGACCCCTTAAGGAAATTACCTAGTGGTATTGTGAGCATTTTGACTCCACAGGTTTATTGCAGAAATTATTGGAATTTGGCAGTGAAAATTAAAATCGACATTCTTTCAAAGAAAATTTAGGTTTAGCTATTTTTTTCTCATTTCCACAAGGACTAAAGGAGAAAAATCATTGCAACATTTGTAAGGCAATTTCTGCTGAGTAAAAAAAATACCATACATGTGGTCATAAACAGCTGTTTGGACACACAGCAGGGCTTAGAAGGCAAGGAACGTCATTTGGCTGTTGGAGCTCAAATTTAGCAGAAATGGTTTGCGGAGGCCATGTCGCATGTGCAAAGCCCCCGAAGGGACAAAACAGTGGAAACCCCACACAAGTGACCCCATTTTGGAAACTACAACCCTTGAGGAAATTATCTATGGTTATAGTGAGCATTTTGACCCCACATGTTTTTTGCATCAGGCCGTGAAAATTAAAATCTAAAATCTTTCAAAGAAAATGTAGGTTTAGCTAATTGTTTCTCATTTCCACATGTACTAAAGGAAAAAAAGCACCACAGCATTTGTAAAGCAATTTCTCCCGAGTAAAACAATATCCCACATGTGGTCATAAACGGCTATTTGGACACACAGCGCGAATGTAAAGAGCGCCATTTGGTTTTTGAAGCTCAAATTTAGCAGGAATGGTTTGCGGAGGCCATGTCGCATTTGCAAAGCCCCTGACGGACCAAAACAGTGAAAACGCTGAAAAAGTGACTACATTTAGGAAACTACACCCCTTGAGGAATTCATCTAGCATTTGACCCCACAGGTGTTTCATAGATTTTATTAGTTGGGCAGTCAAAATTAAAAAAAAATATTTTTCTTCAAAAAGACGTAGATTTAGCTCAACATTTTTCATTTTCTCAACAAATAAAGGGAAAAAAAAAACAACATTTCTAAAGCAATTTCTCCTGAGTACAGGAATACCCCATATGTGGTCATAAACGTCTATTTGAGCACGCAGTAGGGCTCAGAAGGGGAGGAGCGCCATTTGGCTTTTGGAGTATAGATTTTGCCGGATTGGTTTCTGGGCGCTATGTCGCATTTGCAAAGCCCTTGTGGGACCAAAACACTAGAAACCCCCCCAGAAGTGATCCAATTTTGGAAACAACACCCCTCAAGGTATTCACCTAGGGGCAAAGTGAACATGTTAACCCCGCAGGTGTTTTGCATAAATTAGTGTGCACTCGATGTTGCAGAGTCAAAATGGTATTTTTTCCATAGATATGCCAATATGTGGTGTCCAGCTTGTGCCATCATAACAAGACAGCTCTCTAATAATCATGCTGTGTTTCAGTGTTTTAGAAACACCCTACATGTGGCCCTAATCTTTTGCCTGGACAGTCGACCAGGCTCAGGAGTGAAAGAGTACCATGTAAAATTTAGGCCTAATTTGGCAATTTACAAAGTATTGGTTCAGAATTGCAGAGGCTCTGAAGTGAAATAATAAAAGAAACCCCTGAGAAGGGATCCCATTGTGTAAACTGAACCCCCTCAAGGCATTTATTAAGGGGTGTAGTGAGCATTTTCACTCCACAGGTCTTTTCCATAAATTATATCGCTGCAGAAGGTGCAAAGTAAAAATTGAATTTTTTCTCTAGATAAGCCATTACAGTGGCAAATATGTAGTGCCCAGCTTGTGCCACTGGAGACACACACCCCAAAAATTGTTAAAAGGGTTCTCCAGGGTATGGCGATGCCATATGTGTAGAAGTAAACTGCTGTTTGGGCACATTGTACTGTTCAGAAGGGAGGGAGCGCCGTTTGGCTTTTGAAGCGTATATTTTGCTTGGTAGTAGTTTTGTTTGAGTATTACTGGTATTAGAGTTTATAATGTGGTGGTACATGTAAGCTGGGCAGAGTACATCAGGGGCATAGCAAATATGTATGGCTTTATTCGTTTTTTTCAATAATAAATCACTTGATATGGGAAAAAGGGTGATTGTGTTCTATTTTATTACTTGAAACTTTTATTGTATTTTTTATATCTTTTATTTTTATTTATTTTTTTACACTTTTATTTAGTCCCACTAGGGGACTTGAAGCTCCAACTGTTTGGTATATGTTCTAATACATTGCACTACCTATGTAGTGCAATGTATTAGAACTGTCAGTTGCTCACTGACAACAAGCCGATCAGGCTCCGCCTCTGGCCGGGGCCTAATTGGCTTCCGTAATGGCAGACAGGGGGCCATTGTTAGGCATCCTGTTGTGATAGTTGCAGTCCGCAGCCTTGCTATCGGATGGCATGGCTGCCGATTTGCTACAAACCACTAAGATGCAGGGATCGCTTTCGATCGCTGCATCTAAGGGGTTAATGGCAGAAATCGGTTCCTGACATTACAGCGGGGTGTCCGCTGTAACATACAGTGGAAACCCACTGCTGATGATGTTGTCTCAGCTTCTGAGCCGGAAGATGAGCCGGCGCCATCTTGCCGATGGTACCGGAATCATTTTAGGCACCGCCTCCGAGCGGCGCATAGGAGGCTTCCATTGCTGGCAGACCGGAAGGCCAGTATTAGGCCTCCGGTTGCCATTGCAGCCACCGGCAACCCAGCGATTACATTGCTAGGGTACCGGTGGCTAAAAACCCCTCACATGCTGCGATCTCTATTGAACGCAGCATCTGAGGGGTTAATCGGCCGGATCGGAGGCTAGCTCCGGTCCTTGCTGTTACATTAGGGTGCCAGCTGTAAAATACTGCTGGCACCCATCGGTGATGCCGCTGTCTCAGCTCCTGAGCTAGCTCCATCGCCATCAGGTACAGTTACGGGGGAATGCGCTAACACACTAGTGCCCATCATGTAACTGTACGTGATTTTGCGAGAAGGGGTTAAATAAGTTATTTAGAAATGCCCCTAGGTGAATCAGATGATGGGAGTACCAGCTGTGCAAATTAACAGCAACAGAATAGGATGTAAAACTGCAATTAACCATTGCATTACAGAAAAATAAAAGGTTCCTACCATAGTACACACAAAGGAAACTGGTCCATAAAGGACTATATAAGATCTGGAATCCATATCTCAATGTCAAAGCACACTCTATAGAGCAGTGTATTCTAATTAATTATACTCCAAATGCCCCATTGATATTGTGGTCTGTTTATAAACAAAAGCACATGGCGTGTATTACACATCACGCATAACAACCCATATGGAGAGCGTGATGACTGCACACGCAAGGAAGTGTGGGTATATAATGACGCATGAAAACTAAAAACAATTGGCCGCATGACAACACAACTACAGGTGAGATCACATAACAGCAGTAGCGCTATTGAGCGACGCGATGTTCATCAATCGCATGATGACAAAATTGATGACACCCTAACGCAATTGTCCTAAAAGAAACGTGACTGATGTGAGTCAGCAGGTGAATAAATTATATAAATACTGTGTAGCGCCATCTAATGTTATTGAATACAAAGTGCACAAATAATCAGAAAGATACATACAATTAATTCATTTCTGACCACTGAGAGAAAAAATAGCATATGCTCATATTAGGGAACGGAGAAGAGGAACTTATGGAACGATATTTACAGGTACTGAACTTTAGGGAGGGATCAAAAGAGAAGTATAATTAGAGGTGTAATGTTACACTGATCCACAATCAAAAATTCACATTCACAGCCCAATTAAAGAAAAAATAATTAAATATTCTAAACGTGTGTAACCAATTTTTACAATAAAGGAGTAAAGTGTCAGGGGTAAAACAGAAACAAATAAACAAGAACGGTCTTCATCAGATACACCGTGTTCCAAATTATTATGCACATTGGATTTAAGTGTCATAAACATTTAATTATTCGTTTTTCAATTAAACTCATGGATGGTATTGTGTCTTAGGGCTCTTTGGATCATTGTAATCAATCTCAGACACCTGTGATAATTAGTTTGCCAGGTATGCCCTATCAAAGGAAAACTTCTTAAGAAGGACGTTCCACATTATTAAGCAGGCCGCAGGTTTCAAGCAATATGGGAAAGAAAAAGGATCTCTCTGCTGCCGAAAAGCGTGAAATAGTGCAATACCTTGGACAAGGTATGAAAACATTGGATATTTCAAGAAAACATAACCGTGATCATCGTACTGTGAAAAGATTTGTGTCTGATTCAGAGCACAGACGGGTTCGTTCAGATAAAGGCATAACGAGGAAGGTTTCTGCCAGACAAATTAATAGGATTAGGAGATCAGCTTCTAAAATGCCATTGCAAAGCAGCAAACAGGTATTTGAAGCCGCTGGTGCCTCTGGAGTCCCGCAAACCTCAAGGTGTAGGATCCTCCAGAGGTTTGCAAGTGTGCATAAAGCTATTATTCGGCCACCCCTAAACAATGCTCACAAGCAGAAACGGTTGCAGTGGGCTCAGAAATACATGAAGACTAATTTTCAAACCGTGTTGTTTACTAATGAGTGCCGTGCAACCCTGGATGGTCCAGATGGATGGAGTAGTGGATGGTTGGTGAATGGCCACCATGTCCCAACAAGGCTGCGACGTCAGCAAGGAGGTGGCGGAGTCATGTTTTGGGCTGGAATCATGGGGAGAGAGCTGGTAGGCCCCTTTAGGGTCCCTGACGGTGTGAAAATGACCTATGCAAATTACGTAGAGTTTATGACTGACCACTTCCTTCCGTGGTACAAAAAGAAGAACCGTGCCTTCCGTAGCAAAATTATCTTCATGCATGACAATGCACCATCTCATGCTGCAAAAAATACCTCTGTGTCATTGGCTGCTATGGGCATAAAAGGAGAGAAACTCATGGTGTGGCCCCCATGTTCCCCTGACCTCAACCCTATTGAGAACCTTTGGAGCATCCTCAAGCAAAATATCTATGAGGGTGGGAGGCAGTTCACATAAAAACAGAAGCTCTGGGAGGCTATTCTGACATCCTGCAAAGATATTCAAGCAGAAACTGTCCAAATACTCACAAATTCAATGGATGCAAGAATTGTGAAGGTGATATCAAAGAAGGGGTCCTATGTTAACATGTAACTTGGCCTGTTACGTTTTTTTTTATTGAAAGAGCTTTTGATTTCTATAAATATGACCTCCTGATGCTGCAAATTCAACAAACTACCATTTAAGTTCTCTTTACAACCTTTAAAATGTTTTGATCTCTGTTGTGCATAATAATCTGAAACAGTGCATGTTGAGTTTTTTACTTCTAAAAAAAAATCTGTTATCATTAGGAGATTTGTTCAATAAAATTTGCATTATACCCCAACGGTTGATGGCTTGAAGATTATACTGACTGTCATTTGCATCGACTATTTAGGAAAATCAGTGAAAAATAACATTTGCATAATAATTTGGAACGCGGTGTATAGATAGACCAATATTCACTGTGGCTCATTTCCGAGCCTTACCTCATCAGAGTTATTTCAACACATATACATGGCATATATCAGTCAAAGGTTAACCGAATTAAGAACATAATTAGAGAGGGAATAACAGAGCTACAAGAAGCTTACAAAGGAAAGCGCCTCATTAAGTCCATATGGATTAAATGATCTAAATCTATAAATCCATTGGGTCTCTTTTTGTAAAATTTGTCTATCCCAGTCATGACTTCGGGGGGAGGGTCGAACTAATTCAATTGCTGAGAAAGAAATTGATGCTGGGTCACCATTGTGGCACTCATGTATATATCTAGGTATCGTTTTATCACGTTTATTTTCTATGTCCTTAAGATGTTCACCTATTCTATGGAATTCCCTGAAGGTCTTTCCTATATAATCTTTAGGGCAGGTAAATTGACATAGATAAACAAACCCCCTACTCCAACAATCGCAAAAATCACGTAGGTAAAAGATCTGTCCAGTAACCGAACTCTTTACCATTTTTGTGCGTTGCATATAGGGACAGGCTACTCAACCACTACATGTAAAATTTCACACAATGTTGGGACTGAGCCAGTTTCTCTGTGGTGTGGGTCTGGTGTAGTAGCTATGCTCCAATCTCTCTTTTAAACACCGTCCCTTCCTAAATGTTATGGAGGGTTTACATGGTATCACATCTGTTAAGTCACCATCAGCCAGCAGAACCCCCCAATAATTCTCCAAAACTCCAAAAACTTTAGAAGCTTTATCGTCATACATTCCTATAATCCTGCATATTTGCTTATCCCCCGTACCAGATTTAATTTTGGGTACAAGGAGATCATCCCTGTTTCGGATTAGGGCATTATGATATGCTGAATGAAGGATCTATCTAGGGTACCCCCGTGCTTCAAATCTATCCCTCAAAACTCTGGCTTGTACCTGGAATTCATGGTCTGAGGAGCAATTTCTCCTGACCCTCAGGTATTGGCCTTTGGGGATACCACGCCTGAGAGATGGAGGATGGTGGCTCTCCCAGTGTAGGGGACTATTAGTGGAGGACAGTTTACGAAACAGAGAACTGGAGATACCCCCCTATTCATTATTCTATAATTTGAGATCCAAAAAGGAAATTGACCTATCACCAATTTCATAGGTAAATCCCAATCCAATGTAATTTTGGTTTAATAAACCAATAATAATAATAATCTTTATTTATATAGCGCCAACATATTACGCAGCACTTTACAATTTAGAGGGAACATGAAACAAACAATATCAGACATTACATAGTGACAAAGTTCATTTACAATTCAAACCTGGGGAGTGAGGACCCTGCTCGCAAGAGCTTACAATCTATGAGGAAATAAGGGAGACACAAAGTGTAACAGTGTTTGTTCTGTACAATGGTCCGGCCATTTTTATACACATGCGGTGGTAACATAAAGCTGCATGAGCCGGTCACCAGCCAGTATCCGTGTATGACGGACATGAAGAGAAGGAGTGTGAGGGAATCTTATTCTGATGACTAATCTAAAAGGAGGGCCATGGAAAGGAGTCAGATTAGGGAATGTTATAGGCCTGTCTAAAAACCAACAAAATCAGAAAACTGTTCCCTGTACCCAGACCACAGTATCAAAATGTCATCTATGAAACAATGCCAAGATACTATGTGTCTGGTCCTCCCACCAGCCCAGGAGGAGGTTCGCATAGGTGGGGGCACAGGTACTGCCCATGACTGTCCCCGAGCTGGTGGTAGATATGCCCATCAAACAAGAAAAAAATTATGGATAAGTATAAACTTCAACAGGGACAGAACAAATGTATTATGTGGGGATAAGTATGTCCCTCGAGCTTTAAGATAGAACTCGACTGCCTTCATGCATGCTACATGTGCAATAGAGCTGTAGAGAGATTCTACATCAATACTAGCCATCATAACATGGTCATCGACACTGACCCCATCCAGTTTTCTTAGGAGGTCCATGCTATCACGAACATATGAGGGTAAGGTTAGTACAAATTCTCTAAGCACTTGGTCTACATAGACACTAATGATTTGAGCGATTGAGCTAACGCCTGACACTATTGGTCGACCTTTTAAAGGAGTTACTCCCTGATGCATTTTTGGTAATCCATAAAATGTTGCTGTTTGTGGTAGCTTTAAATTAGTTAAAAGGAATTCATTTTTGTCAATCAGTTCCCTTTGTAGAGCTTCCTTCAAAAGCACAGTCAGTTATTTAGTATACTCTCCAATTGGGTTTGAATATAATACCCTATAGCAGGAGTAAGGCAAGTGTCACGAAGGGTACGTGGACCCACTAGGCCGTACCGCCTAAACGGTATGGCAGCTGGCCAACAGGACACAGGTCAAAATCTATAGTTCGTATAGGTGTACCTGTGGTAGTTTCATACAGTAGCAAGACAGGCTCGGATGGGACTTAGGCAGCAGGCAGACACCAGGCGTGGTGTAGCACTACAGGCGTAGTACTCCAACTCAATACGGCACTTGAACCAGGATAACTCGGATACAGGTTACAGGTACCAGTAACGGGAACACTGGGAACTGGAAGACACTTAGGAGACCATTTGCAGAGACAAACTAGGGTAATGACAACAACGCTCAGGCAATGCAGGAAGGGGTAGAGCCCTTCTTATAGTCCAGGGTGCTCATGTGCTACTTTGGTCTTTAATTCAGGTGTGCTGGCCCTTTAAGAGTGGGCACGAGCGTGCGCGCGCACCCTACAGGACACAGCAGGGCAAAGTGGAAGTGAGCGCTGGCGTCTCTTGAGGAGGAGACGGGGACCAGCGCTCACTGATCCATGGCTGCGGCCGTCAGGAGGTAAGCAAACCTGGTGGCCCGCGGCCATGGGCATGACAGCAAGGCACATTTTACAATATTGAGCATGATCCAATATAACAAGGTTACCTCCCTTGTCCGAGAGTTTAATTAGGATTGAATCATCTCCCTCAAGACAGATCAAGGCTTGTGTTTCCTAAGATGAGAGGTTAGATCAAAAGAATTACTCAGAGTATTTTAATCTCAATAATGAATAAAGGTTATGTTTTATGAAGAGTTCCCACTCTTTGATACTACTGCTAATGTATTTGGTTTTATTTTTACAGCATTTACTATGTGATAAAAATGACATGTTACCTACATTCTACGGTTCCATACAATTATTGTGATACCAAATGTCTAACTTTTGTTTATGTTTTATGCTTTACAAAGAAAAACCTATTTGTTAAAAAAAAAGTTGTTTTGTGCTGCCATATTCTGAGAGCCATAGCTTTTGTATTTTTATGTCGATTGAGCGGTGTGAGGACTTGTTTTTTGTAGGGCAAGCTGTAGTTTTTATTGGTACCACCTTGGATTACATGCGACTATTTGATTACTTTTTATTCCATTTCTTGTGGGAGATGAAGTGATCAAAAAACAGCAATACTGCCATTTAATTTTTTTTAAATGACATATTAGAATAGTTTCAACTTTTACGGACACGGCAATACCAGTTATCTTATTTAAATGGGAAAAAATTGTTTTTTTTAACTTTTAATATTTTTTTGTACATTAAAGAAATTTTATTTAATGGGAATGTGTTGTTAGCAAAAAATGTTTTTTTTTTTTAGTTAAACAATTAGTGTGTGGGTGATTAAACATTGTTCTAATTTTTTTTATTTTTTTCACGAGTCAGGAAATATTATAAATTGGATTCAATTGGATTCTAATTTATAATATTTCCCATTGCTGGTCACTAGATGGAGCAATTCCCAAAATTGCAGCATTGCATGTGGTAAAGCAACCACATTGCTTTATGCTGCAAAATTGGGAAAAATCCCTCGCTCTAGTGAGCTCTCAGAATCCCCCCCTCCTTTATCCTGGCTAGTGCCGGGAG
Organism: Rhinoderma darwinii; assembly: GCF_050947455.1. NCBI lineage: Eukaryota > Metazoa > Chordata > Amphibia > Anura > Rhinodermatidae > Rhinoderma > Rhinoderma darwinii. The sequence continues at coordinate 53,033,773 of NC_134689.1, forward strand.
AAACGAGGGGATTGAACGGTCTAACCTCCTACACTGTGTGTCGCCATTTTTTGCGCTAACACACAGTGTAGTAGGTTAACATACACTAGTAAACACACAGTAAAACACGAACATACATAGAAATCACTTACCTGCTCCAGTCGCCGCCGCTCCCTCCGGACCGTCCGCTCCATCTGCTGCCGCTGCTCCATGTGCACAAGTCCGGAAGCCACGACCGGAAGTAGTAATCTTACTGTCCGGCCGCGACTTCCGGTCCACAGGAAAATGGCGCCGGACGGCGCGCATTTCAAATTGGACTGTGTGGGAGCGGCGCATGCGCCGTTCCCACACATACGGCGTACACCATAGTGGATGGAACGGGCCCCGTTCGCAGTCCCTTTGGGACTGGAGCTGCCGTATTCCATGTCTGTATGTGTCGTTAATCGACACATACAGAAATGGAAAAAAAAATGGCAGCCCCCATAGGGAAGAAAAAGTGTAAAAATAAAAAAAAGAGACAGACAAACACACAAATAAATACAAACGTTTTTAATAAAACACTAACATCAAACTGATATAAAAAAAAAAATTGTGGTGACACTGTTCCTTTAACAGTTTTTTTCTTTTTTTAATTAGTCCCGCTAGGTGATTTGAACCAGCAACTTATGCATTACAATATATTGTGTTTTTAACGGTTCCTATTAAGCCAATGAACTGTCATGGGGGCCGTCTCCCTCTTTCTAATGGCTTAGATGCTATTAACCGCGGCAATTAAGTGGTTAAAAGGGATTGGAGTAATCTCCAATTCCGCTCCTTGCAGGGAGTTGTCAGCTGTACAGCCAACACCCACTGATTATGGAGTGTGCTCAGTCCGCGAGCCTGCTCCATACTTCACCCTGGTGGCTGTCACATAGATCTACGTAACATGTGACCAAGGAGTTAAATACAAGTGTTTATAATTGAGTGCTTTATTTAGATACACATATTCTTCATTGGAAAACCCTTTTAAAATTTAAAATTTAAAGTTTAAAAACAAAAGCAAAAAAAGTTTGATAACATTTCATACATTTAAGGCTGGGTTCACACACCCTATTTACAGATGTAATTTGGGCGTTTTACGCCTGAATTGCGGCCGAAAATACTGCTTGAAAGCGTCGGCAAACATCTGCCCATTCATTTGAATGGGTTTTACGTTGTACTGTGCCGACGGTCATTTTCTTTACGAGCCGCTGTCAAAAGACGGCGCGTAAAAAAGACGCCCGCGTCAAAGAAGTGCATGTCACTTCTGGAGACGTAAATGGAGCCGTTTTTCATTGGCACCATTGAAAAACAGCTCCAATTACGTCCGTGATTGCCGCCGCAAAAAACGCGAGTACGAGCAATTTACATCTGAAATTCAGGAGCTGTTTTCGCCTGAAAACAGGTCCGTAATTTCAGCCGTATCGGACGCTGCCGTGTGAACATACCCAAACATATACCTCCTATCCCCATAACGACTGGTACCATAAGTAAAAAAATATATAGTTAAACACTACATTATATGTACTTCATAATGGTCTTCATAGAAAGTGCAACTCATCCCGGAAAAAAAAACAACTAATACGTCTGCCTTAATTTAAAAATAAAATTTTTATAAGGGTGGCTTTACACACAGTGCTTTTAGAAAAAATATCACTTTTTGTGGTGTTTTTTCCTGGCGGCAATAAAATGCCGCAGCCAGATTTATTTTATCTTGCGTTTTTTGGCTGGCTTGGTATTTTTTCCAGCAGATAGTGGTGTTTTTCTCCCATAGATGACCATAGGGTTTTTTTGCCACATCAAAAATGCATGTGTTAATGTGTGTGGTGTTTTTTATAATGTTTATGGTGTCGTATTTTCAGAATAAATCATGCGTTTCAAATAGGAATCTTTGCATCACATGATCTTTGAAGCCAAGATCACACACATGCACACACGCACACACGCACACACGCACACACGCACACACGCACACACACACACACACATATTCATTTTTCTTTCCAAAGCCAGAAGTTTATTCATAAGGAAGGAAAGGTATAAAGAAAAGACGGATGTATCACATTTATTTTGTATCTACTCCTGTCTTTAGCTCAAAAACCTGAGCCAAAAACTGCCACAAAAACGGCATCATAACTGTGTGTGTAATTCTGACCTTAACCCCTTAAGGACGCAGCCTAGTTTTGGCCTTAAGGCTCAGAGCCCATTTTTCAAATCTGACGTATTTCACTTTATGTGGTAATAACTTCAGAATTCTTACACCTATCTCGGGATTCTCAGATGGTTTTCTCATGAGACATTGGGCTTTATGTTAGTGGTAAAATTTGGTCAATATATTCAGTGTTTATTTGTGAAAAATAGCAACATTTAGAGAAAATTTGGAAAAAAATATAATTTTTCTGAATTTAAATGTATCTGCTAGTAAGACAGATGGTTATACCACCCAAAATAGTTACTAGATCACATTTCCCATATGTCTACTATATATTGGCATCATTTTTTGAACATTCTTTTATTTTTCTAGGACGTTACACGGCTTAGAACATAAGCAGCAATTTCTCATATTTTGAATAAAATTTCAAAAGCCTCTTTTTTTTAGGCACCAGTTCAGTTCTGAAGTGGCTTGAGGGGCCTATATATTAGAAACCCCCATAAAACACCCCATTTTATAAACTAGACCCCTCAAAGTATTAAAATCAGCATTTAGAAAGTTTATTAGCCCTTTAGGTGTTTCACAGGAATTTAAAGCAATGTAGAGGTGACATTTACAAATTTCTTTTTTTTTTGTCAGAAAATCCTTTTATTAATTTTTTTTTGTGTAAAACAGAAGGTCTTACCAGAGAAACGCAACTCAATACTTATTGCCCAGATTCTGCAGTTTTTAGAAATATCCCACATGTGGCCCTAGTATGCTAATGGATCGAAGCACAGGCCTCCGAAGCAAAGGAGCACCTAGTGGATTTTGAGGCCTCCTTTTTATTAGGCACCATGTCCGGTTTGAAGAGGTCTTGGGATGCCAAAACAGTGGAAACCCAACAAAAGTGACCCTATTTGGTAAACTACACCCCTCAAGGAACTTATCGAGTGGGCATTTAGAACCCACATGTATTTTGCTGCATTTTGTGGAATTAGGCTGTGCAATTGAAAATCACATTTTTCAGATAAAAGATACACATTTTTAATTTTGACAAGGAATAAAGGAGAAAAGCACCCCATCATTTGTAAAGCAATTGCTCCCGATTACAGCAATACGCCATACTGTATGTGGTCATAAACTGTTGGTTGGAGTGCTATTTGACATGTAGATTTTGCTGGATTGGTTTCTGGGCGCCATGTCGCATTTGCAGAGCTTCTGAGGTACCAGTACAGAGAAAACCCCTTAAAAGAGACCCCATTTTGGAAACTAGACTCCTTGAGGAATTCATTGTAGTTTTCATGGGGTGCATGCGACTTTTTGATAAGTTTTTATTCTATTTTTTAAGAGACGTTGTGACTAAAAAACATCAATTCTACTATTGTTTTTTATTCCTTTTTTTGCAGCGTACATCGTGCACTATAAATGACCTATTCACTTTATTTTGCCAGTCGATACATTTATGGCGATACCATATGTTTATACGTTTTTTTTATATCTTATGGCGTTTGCAGAACGAAATACTTTTTATAAAAAATTATTTACTTATTGTGTTGCCATATGCTAAGAGCCATAACTTTGTTCTTTTTCCATCAATAACTGTTTTTTGCGTAACAAACTGTAGTTTCGATCAGTACCATTTTTAGGTACATGCGACTTTCTGATCTCTTTTTATTCCATTTTTTGGGAGGTGAAGTGACCAAAACATTGTGATTCTGGTATAGTTTATTATTATTGTCTTTTATGGCGTTCACCGTGGAGGATAAATAACAAAATACTTTTGTAGTTCAGGCCGTTACGGACGCAGCGATATAATTTATGTATAGTTTATTTGTTTATTTATTTATTTTAATAATAAAAGACTGAGAAGGGAAAAATGGCGATTTTTACTTTTATTACTTTTCCTTTTTTTATTTTTACACAACTTTTTTTTACTTTTTTATTTTGTCCCGCTAGGGGACATAAAGGCAGGAGGCCCTGATCGCAATTCTAATACACTGCACTACATGCGTAGTGCAGTGTATTAGAGCTGTCAGCTACTCACTGACAGCAAGCATAGTGGGTCCTGACTTTGTCAGGTCCCACTAGGCTTCCGCAGATAGCAAAGCAGGAGGTCATTATTAGGTCTCCGGTTGCCATAGCAACCATTTCCGCCCGCTATCATGTAACGGGCCGTCGATGGTGGTTTAACACCTAAGAAGCCGTGGTCGCTATTGAACGTGGCTTCTAAGGGGTTAATCAGCGGGGACACCGTGATCGGTCCCCGCAGAAAGAGCTGTGGAAACTGCTGTACGAGACAGCAGCTGTCACAGCTCCTGTATGTGTCGGGAGGATGGCCGAAGTGGCCGTTTCTCCCGAGATGTACTCTTCTGTCTTGGAGCGTGAACGATGTGCTTACCATGACGTAATAGTACGTCAAGGAGCAGGAAGGAGTTAAAGGGGCTTTCCATGTTCTGACAACTGATGATCATCAGTATATGATCGGTGCGTGTCCAACACCCGGACCCCGCACCGATCCGCCACTTCGGCTGTCTCCGGGCACTGGACGATATTCCCAAACGGCCGATATGCAGTTGTCGGAGCCATCTGCTTCCGGCTTCAACTACTGCATACCGTTCCAAATATCCGGTGCACAGAGGCAGCTGGAGTGGTGGATCGGTGTGGGGTCTGGGTGTCAGACACGCACCGATCATATACTAATGACCTATCTGGCGGATAGGTCATCATTTGTCAGAAAGTGGAAACCCCTTTAATCTCATGATTTGCAATGTAAAATATTCTACCAAAAATAAGCCCAGGTACCAAAACACACCATCAGCAACAACCCCACCAAAATTCCATAAAAAACGCATGTACCATTTTACCAAAAAGCTTTCGTTTTTATAGAATGCCAAAAATGGCATACAAAAAGTGTGTGTGAAGTAAGCCTAACCGCCGGGAATACATTGAATCTAAAGGAGAAATATTCTTCTCCTAATGATGAAAAATATCTGTCAGATCTGTGGGGTATGTGGACTTACTAGACTGCTCTGCCATGGCAGAGAAGCAGCTGGCCAAAAAATAGTGAATAACAGTCACAGTGCCTGGAGGGCTATGCAGACAATACCAGAAGTGGCAGATGACGTCAGATGTGGAAGATGACCACAAATGTGGCAGATGAGGCAACACGACTCCAACAATGAGTTTAGGCATAGGAACAAACGTAGCAACAGGATACAGGGTACAGGTAGCAGGATACGGTAACACAGGGAACAGGAAACAACAAAGGGACCATTTGCTTAACTAACATGGGTAGACACAACAACGCTCAGGCAAGGAGTGAAAGGGCAGAGCCCTTTTAAAGTCCAAGGTGTAAACTCATTTGTGGGACACTCTTACTAGGTGGCGGGAGTGAGCGCGCGGGCCGGGAGTAAGCGCGCGTGCACACACCCTACGGGAATGAGTAACAGAGAGAGGCAGTACTTGCCGGCATCTCCGGGGAGGAGAAGGATGCCGGCGGAGCGGTCAGTTAAGATGGCGTCAGCCATGGGAAACTGGGTAGCGTCGAACGGCGACCCCCATCGCTACAGTAACCCCCCTCTTCCTAGGTCCAGAGCATAGGAGGACATTTTTCATGAGGGCTGGGGCATTGGTCTTCTCCTCCGACTCCCAGGAGCTCTCCTCAGGACCAAACCCTCTCCAGGCTACCAAAAAGAATGTCCTTCCTGCTACACTCTTGGAGTCCAGAAATTCATTCACCTCAACTACATCAGAAGAACCGCTGGGGGCAACTTCAGACCAAGGAGCTTTACTATAGTGGTTTAGATCCACAGGTTTCAGGTGGAACACATGAAATGAGTTGGGTATTCTAAGGGTAGGAGGCAGCTGAAGCTTATAGGAGACAGGGTTTATTTGATGCAGGTTCTCAAAAGGTCCGAGGAACCTGGGAGCAAATTTGTATGAGGGCACCTTTAAACGGATATTCTTCGAGGACAGCCAAACTTTGGTTCCAGGGAGAAGATGAGGCGGCTCTCTTGTTCGTGTATCAGCCTTTCGCTTAATGCGATCGACTGTCAGTAGAACAGAGGACCTGGTCTGCTGGCTGCCAAATGTGTAGATAGTCCCCAAACACAGAGTCAGCTGCAGGTGCCTGAGATGTAGCAGGAACAGGAAGAGGAACTCGTAGATGTTGGCCATAGACGATGTAGAATGAAGTGGAAGTAGTGGACTCACTTGTGTGGTTGTTATAGTAGAATTCAGCCCATGGAAGAAGCTGTACGCAGTCGTCATGCTGCACGGAAATAAAGTGACGAAGATAATTCTCCAGAATCTGGTTAATCCTCTCGACTTGACCATTAGACTGAGGATGGTAGGCCGAGGAAAAGTCCACTCTCACATCGAGGAGTTTACAGAGGGATCTGCAGAATTTTGAGGTGAACTGGAGCCCCCGATCAGACACGATATGTAGAGGCAAGCTATGCAGGCGGAAGACGTGAAAAATTAAGAAGTTCACCAGATGAGGAGCAGGGGGTAGGCCGGCTACCGGGATGAAATGTGCGATTTTAGAGAACCGGTCCACTACCACCCAGACAGTATTGCATCCTGCTGAGGGGGGAAGACCTGTAACACAGTCCATTGCAATATGCTGCATGGGAGCGTTGGGCACAGGCAGAGGCTGGAGAAGACCGGCAGGTCTGGAATGGGAAACTTTATTAGAAGCACAGACAGTGGAGGAGGAGACATAGTCCACAATATCTTTAGGCAGCGCGGGCCACCAGAAATGACGAGCTATCAATTCTCATGTCTTACGGACACCAGCGTGCCCAGCCACTTGGAGCTGTGTCCACAACAAAGAATTCTCTTCCTGTCTGTCAGACAAACAAAAGTCTTTCCAGGGAAATGTCTCTAATTTGCAGGGGCTTAGCGGCAATAATACAGGATGGGTCTATGATACATTGAGGGGTCTCCTCAGTGTCCTCCGTTCCAAATGACCTGGACAGGGCATCGACCCTCACATTCTTGTCAGCGGGACAAAAGTGGACCACAAACTATAAACGGGCATAGAGCAGCGACCACCTGGCTTGATGGGGGTTTAGCCGTCGAGCTGACTGGAGATAGGTGAGATTCTTGTGGTCGGCGTATATCATGATGGGATGAATTTTGCCCTCTAGCAGATGTCTCCATTCCTTCAGTGCCAGGTTGATGGCCAGTAACTCCCGATCCCGAATGGAGTAATTGCACTCTGTGGAAGAAAAGTCTTGCATAATAGCCACACACTACTGCCTTTCCCTTGGAGCTTCTTTGGAACTGAAGTGCACCTGCACCAACTGAGGAAGCATCCACCTCCAAAGAGAAATGTCGGGATACATCTGGATGATGGAAGATTGAGGCTGAAATGAAGGCACTCTTTAGACTGTTAAATGCTGACTCTGCCTCCAGAGTCCACACTTTGGTGTTCACTCCCTTCTTGGTAAGAGTAGAGATGGTAGCCATCAGCGACGAGAAATTTGGGATAAACTGCAGGTAGAAGTTAGCGAATCCCAAAATTATGCTGTATGGCTCGCAGGCCCTGAGGACGTGGCCACTCCAAGACGGACTTCACTTTCTCAGGATCCATCTTGAGGCCTCGATCAGAAACAATATAACACAGGAAGGGCAGAGAACTTCTCTCAAAAATGCATTTCCCCAGCTTGGCATACAGACGATTCTCCCTTAATCGCAACAGGACGTGACGGACATGCCTCCGATGTGTCGTTAGGTCTGGGGAGAAGATCAAGATATCATCCAGATAAACCACCACGCAGACATAGAGTAAATCCCAGAAGATATCATCCAGCAATTCCTGGAAAACCTTGTGAGTGTTACACAAACCGAAGGGCATCACCAGATATTCGTAGTGCCTGTCTCGAGTGTTGAATGCAGTCTTTCACTCGTCAAGTCCAGCTTAGAGAAAATCTTGGCTCCTCGTATGCAGTCAAATAACTCAGGTATCAGCGGCAATGGATACTTATTCTTGACCGTGATCTGGTTGAGACCTTGGTAGTCGATGCAGGGTCGAAGAGATCCGTCTTTCTTTTTAACGAAGGGGAACCTGGCTCCTTGACATAGGCCGACATGGCCTGAGTCTCTGGCAAGGAGAGAGGATATACAGTGAAGGAAATAAGTATTTGATCCCTTGCTGATTTTGTAAGTTTGCCCAATGTCAAAGAAATGAACAGTCTAGAATTTTTAGGCTAGGTTAATTTTACCAGTGAGAGATAGATTATATTTTAAAAAAAAACAGAACATCACATTGTCAAAATTATATATATTTATTTTCATTGTGCACAGAGAAATAAGTATTTGATCCCTTTGGCAAACAAGACTTAATACTTGGTGGCAAAACCCTTGTTGGCAAGCACAACAGTCAGACAGTTTTTGTAGTTGATGATGAGGTTTGCACACATGTTAGATGGAATTTTGGACCACTCCTCTTTGCAGATCATCTGTAAATCATTAAGATTTCGAGGCTGTCGCTTGGCAACTCGGATCTTCAGCTCCCTCCATAAGTTTTCGATGGGATTAAGGTCTGGAGACTGGCTAGACCTCTCCATGACCTTAATGTGCTTCTTTTTGAGCCTCTCCTTTGTTGCCTTGGCTGTATGTTTCGGTTCATTGTCGTGCTGGAAGAGCCAGCCACGAGCCATTTTTAATGTCCTGGTGGAGGGAAGGAGGTTGTCACTCAGGATTTGACGGTACATGGCTCCATCCATTCTCCCAATAATGCAGTGAAGTAGTCCTGTGCCCTTAGCAGAGAAACACCCCCAAAACATAATGTTTCCACCTCCATGCTTGACAGTGGGGACGGTATTCTTTGGGTCATAGGCAGCATTTCTCTTCCTCCAAACACGGCGAGTTGAGTTAATGCTAAAGAGCTCAATTTTAGTCTTATCTGACCACAGCACCTTCTCCCAATCACTCACAGATTCATCCAGATGTGCATTTGCAAACTTCAGATGGGCCTGTACATGTGCCTTCTTGAGAAGGGGGATCTTGCGGGCACTGCAGGATTTTAATCCATTACGGCGTAATGTGTTACCAATGGTTTTCTTGCTAACTGTGGTCCCAGCTGCCTTGAGATCATTAACAAGTTCCCCCCGTGTAGTTTTCGCCTGAGCTCTCACCTTCCTCAGGATCAAGGATACCCCACGAGGTGAGATTTTGCATGGAGCCCCAGGTCGATTGACAGTCATTTTGTATGTCTTCCATTTTCTTACTATTGCACCAACAGTTGTCTCCTTCTCACACAGCGTCTTACTTATGGTTTTGTAGCCCATTCCAGCCTTGTGCAGGTCTATGATCTTGTCCCTGACATCCTTAGAAAGCTCTTTGGTCTTGCCCATGTTGTAGAGGTTAGAGTCAGACTGATTAATTGAGTCTGTGGACAGGAGTCTTTTATACAGGTGACCATTTAAGACAGCTGTCTTTAAAGGAACAGTGTCACCAAAAAAAAATTTTTAATATCAGTTTGATGTTAGTGTTTTATTAAAAACGTTTGTATTAATTTGTGTGTTTGTGTGTTACTTTTTTTTATTTTTACACTTTTTCTTCCCTATGGGGGCTGCCATTTTTTTTTCCATTTCTGTATGTGTCGATTAACGACACATACAGACATGGAATACGGCAGCTCAGTCCATAGGAGTCAATGAACGGGACCCGTCCCATTGACTTTGCACTATGGCTCTGTCCTGCGCAGACGCAGGTCAGAGTCAGACAGAGCAGAGCAGCTGTTTGCAGGGAGAGAGCACACACAGAGGTACGCAAAAGATCCAGATGCAAACAAATTTAAGTTTTATTGCAACAAAAGATGGTAAAGTTGAGGTGGAAAGCGACTTGGTAAAGACGTTTCGGCCGAACCTCGGCCTTTGTCACGGTCGCTGTAAGACGATATCACTGGTATGGGTTGTCCGCCGGATATTCCCTGTAACATGATTACAGTACGGGACAGTTGTCCTGCAGCGAGGCAGGGACTCCTAGCATCGTACATAAGTATGATGCTAGGAGCCCAGCTCCCTGCACTGTGTTCGGTCCGGGACTTGCGGCCGAAATACGTCCGTCAATTACGGACGTAATTAGTGTGTGTGCACATACCCTAAGACGTCTGCAAACCTTGTATATTGAGTGGTAGTCCCGATAATGACTGGGGCAGAGGAGGCTGGACAGGACGGATCTGTGACAGGCAGTGAAGACACTTGGAGCCCCATTGGAGAATCTCTCTATAATTCCAGTCAAGGATTGGGGCATGCAACCAGAGCCAAGGCAGACCCAGGAAAACAGGATTGATGGCTTTAGGCAGGACAAGAAAATGTAATCTGTTCTGCATGGAGAGCTCAAACTTGGAACCTTAGTGGCTTAGTCTCAGACATGATGGGATCGGGCAGAGGCAGCCCATTCACCTGGGCAACAACACAGGTCTCGCTATGGGGCCGTGGGCAACTGGACACGATCCACTAGGTCTTGTTGGATAAAGTTTGCCGCAGAGCCAGAGTCCAGGTAGGACATGGTGCGCTCTCTTGCTGGGCATTATGGTCACAGGAATGGACAGTTTTGGAGAGGATTTAGTATTCGGCACTGTTCCACCTAGGGTTGTCTCTCCAACCAATCCTAGGCACTGGACTTTCCCAGCTTCTGGCGGCTCAGACGCACAAAATGGCCTCCTAGGCCGCAATACAGAGTCCCGAGGTGCGTCTCCAGGAATCCAAGAAGAATAACAAGCACTGAGGAAGAGAACACGGCAGGTATAAATGGACAGGGGGCGGAGCTAACTCCGACTGACCAGGCCGCGATAGGCTCTCCCACTCCTGAGCCTGCCACTCTGGTTGGTGGGAGCCGGTGTCAGTCTAAGAGGTCTGGCCTCAGGTGTCGACTGATTAATCCCGGGAGTATACACAGACGTAGTACCTGGCAGATCCTTTACAGTACTCCCCCTTTTATGAGGGGCCACCGGACCCTTACTAAGAGGACCCGGTTTAGTGGGGAAGAGAAGGTGGAACCTCCTGATCAATACCCCAGCGTGAACATCTCGAGCAGGTACCCAAGTCCTCTCCTCCGGCCCGTATCCTCTCCAATGGACCAGGTACTGGAGGGAGCCCTGGATCATCCTACTGTCCATAATCTTGGCCACCTCGAATTCCACCCCCTCAGGGGTGAGAACGGGAACAGGAGGTTTCCTCGAGGGGAACCAGGACGGGGAGCAGCGTTTAAGGAGGGAGGCATGGAAGACGTCATGTATGCGAAAGGATGGGGGCAGCTCCAGACGGAAGGATACAGGGTTGAGGACTTCAATGACCTTATAAGGTCCAATAAATCGGGGAGCAAACTTCCTGGACGGGACCTTAAGGTGCAAGTTCCTGGACGACAACCAGACCAGATCCCCGACGACAAACCGGGGGTTAGCAGAACGTCTACTATCAGCCTGAATCTTTTGTACGCTCTGGGACGCCTCTAGGTTCTTCTGAACCTGGGCCCAGACTGTGCACAGTTCCCGATGAACGTCCTCTACCTCGGGATTATTGGAACAACCAGGAGAAACGGAGGAGAACCTTGAGTTAAACCCGAAATTACAGAAAAACGGGGAGACCCCTGACGAGTTACTGACCCGGTTATTGAGGGAAAATTCGGCGAGGGGAAGGAATGAGACCCAATCAAATTGACAGTCAGAGATGAAACACCTTAAATATTGTTCCAGGGATTGGTTAGTCCTTTCCGTTTGGCCATTAGTTTCGGGACGGAAGGCGGAGGAGAAGGACAGATCAATCTCCAACTTTTTACAAAAAGCTCTCCAAAATAAGGAAACAAATTGTACCCCTCTGTCAGAAACGATATTGACTGGGGCCCCATGGAGACGCAGAATGTGTTTAACAAACAAAGAAGCTAACGTCTTGGCGTTAGGTAGTTTCTTAAGGGGCACAAAGTGGCACATCTTGCTGAAGCGGTCTACTACCACCCACACCACCGACTTGCCCTGAGATGGAGGCAAATCTGTGATAAAATCCATGGAGATATGGGTCCAAGGTCTCTGGGGAATGGGCAAAGAACGTAGTAAGCCCGCAGGTCGGGACCTAGGGGTCTTGGACCTAGCACAAACCTCACAAGCGGCGACGTAAGCCCTAACGTCCTTAGGCAACCCAGGCCACCAATAGTTTCTGGTAATGAGGTGTTTGGTACCCAAGATGCCAGGATGACCAGATAGTGCGGAGTCATGGTTTTCCCTGAGTACCCTTAGCCGGTATTGAAGGGGGACAAACAGCCTGTCCCCAGGGAGGTTCCCGGGAGCTGAACCTTGATCAGCCGCAATGTCAGAGGCTAAATCAGAATCAGTGGCAGAAACGATTATACCAGGGGGTAAAATACAAGCAGGATCCTTCTCAGAAGGAGGATTGGCCATGAAACTACGTGACAGTGCATCAGCCTTAATATTTTTGGACCCAGCCCTATAGGTAACCAAGAAGTTAAATCTGGTAAAGAATAGCGCCCATCGGGCTTGTCTAGGATTAAGCCTCCGGGCAGATTCTAGGAAAACCAGATTCTTGTGGTCAGTAAGGACCGTTACCTGGTGTCTGGCCCCCTCCAGAAAGTGACGCCACTCTTCAAAAGCCCATTTAATGGCTAAAAGTTCGCGGTTGCCAATATCATAGTTACTCTCCGTGGGCGAAAACTTCCTAGAGAAGTAAGCACAGGGGCGGAGATGGGTGAGGGAGCTGGTACCCTGGGACAAGACGGCCCCCACTCCCACCTCAGACGCATCAACCTTCACAATAAATGGCTCCCTTTGGTTGGGCTGAACCAGCACGGGGGCCGAGATAAAGCACTTCTTGAGGGTCTCAAAAGCCTGGACGGCCTCAGGAGGCCAGTGGAGGACATCAGCACCCTTGCGAGTGAGGTCCGTAAGAGGCTTAGCGACGACCGAGAAGTTGGCAATAAATCTCCTGTAATAGTTAGCGAACCCCAAGAAACACTGTAGCGCCTTCAGGGAGGCAGGTTGGACCCATTCCGCCACAGCCTGAACCTTGGCAGGGTCCATACGGAATTCATGAGGAGTGAGGATTTGACCTAAAAATGGTATCTTCTGTACCCCAAACACACATTTTTCGGTCTTCGCAAACAGATTATTTTCCCGGAGGACCTGGAGGACCTTCCTGACATGCTCCACGTGGGAGGACCAGTCCTTGGAAAACACCAGTATGTCATCAAGGTACACTACAAGAAAATTACCCAGGTAATCTCTCAGAATTTCATTAATAAAATTCTGGAAGACGGCAGGGGCATTACACAACCCAAAGGGCATGACCAGGTATTCGAAATGACCTTCGGGTGTGTTGAACGCAGTTTTCCACTCATCCCCCTCTTTGATGCGGATAAGGTTATATGCCCCCCGTAGATCGAACTTAGAAAACCATTGGGCCCCCTGAACCTGATTAAAAAGATCCGGAATCAAAGGAAGGGGATACTGGTTCCTTACGGTGACCTTATTCAGGTTCCGATAATCAATGCACGGCCTAAGACCACCATCCTTCTTCCCCACGAAGAAGAAGCCAGCACCTACAGGAGAAGTCGAGGGGCGAATGAAACCCTTGGCCAGGCATTCTTGGATATACTCCCTAATAGCTTCACGTTCAGGACATGAAAGATTAAATATCCTACCCTTAGGAAGCTTGGCACCAGGCACCAAATCGATGGCGCAATCGTAATCTCTATGAGGGGGCAACACCTCGGAGGCCTCCTTAGAAAACACATCAGCGAAGTCCTGAACAAACTCAGGAAGCGTGTTTACCTCCTCCCGGGGAGAAATAGAGTTAACCGAAAGACATGACATCAGGCATTCACTTCCCCATTTGGTGAGATCCCCAGTATTCCAATCAAACGTGGGATTATGCAGCTGCAACCAGGGAAGACCTAATACCAGATCGGACGATAATCCCTGCATCACCAGTACAGAGCACTGCTCCAAATGCATGGAGCCAACAAGGAGTTCAAAAACAGGAGTATGCTGAGTAAAATAACCATTAGCAAGAGGAGTGGAGTCGATACCCACTACCGGGATAGGATAAGGCAAATCAATAAAAGGCATTTTTAGAGACATAGCAAATTCCACAGACATGATATTAGCAGATGAGCCAGAATCCACGAAGGCACTGCCAGTGGCAGACCGGCCAGCAAACGAGACCTGAAAGGGAAGCAAAATTTTATTGCGTTTCATATTAACGGGAAATACCTGTGCGCCCAAGTGACCTCCCCGATGATCACTTAGGCGCGGAAGTTTTCCGGCTGTTTATTCTTGCGCCTGGGACAGGTGTTCAGTAGATGCTTGTCGTCCCCACAATAGAAGCAGAGACCATTCTTCCTGCGGAACTCTCTACGTTGTCGAGGGGACATGGATGCCCCGAGTTGCATAGGTACCTCCGAGTCCTCCGTGGAAGAGCGAGGAGACGGGACCTCGGGGGGAATCGCAGGGAAGTCAGAGGGGAAAACATTGAAACGTTCAAGCTGACGTTCCCTGAGACGTCGGTCAAGTCGTACTGCTAGGGCCATAACCTGGTCTAGGGAGTCAGAAGAGGGGTAGCTAACCAGCAGAGTGAGGTTTTAGGCGGAAATAAAGTCTGCAACTCTCCCGGAAGGAGAGAAAAGTCTTACGGTCCCCTGAGAACTGGTCAGGTAACTTGAGGTCGGGTTCTAGAGGTGAGGTGAGGGGTACTACTAAGGCAGCGTCAGCCTGGTTGACCCTCTGAGCCAGGGCCTGGACCTGTAAGGAGAGGCCCTGCATCTGCTGGGTCAGGGTCTCAAGGGGGTCCATGATAGCGTCAGCGTAGGAGAAATGGTAGACTAGGTATGGGCTTGTTATTATGTAATGGCAGGAAGGAGGTGAAGAGAACAAGTGAGCCCTAATCTACCCACCGCCCTGTCCCTGCCTACTTGCAACAAACCGCCCTAGGCGACGGGGTACAACTTGGCGGCGGTCCCTACGCTGTCTAAGTGCAAGGGTGTACAAACAGGGAACACGCAAGGGAAGGGGCAGTAGGCCACGGAACGCCGCGAGGAAACGGAGCGGTGAATGAGCCAGTCAGGATCAGGATGTAGTGGAGTATACCAACGAGAGCACGGAGCAGGAAGCAAGCCAGGGGCAAAGCGAAGCAGGATCAGCGGAACTGAAGCAAGGCAGAAGCACGGCAGAAGCAGGCTGGAGCAAGGCAGCAGTGGGGCCAGGAATCCAAGAAGAATAACAAGCACTGAGGAAGAGAACACGGCAGGTATAAATGGACAGGGGGCGGAGCTAACTCCAACTGACCAGGCCGCGATAGGCTCTCCCACTCCTGAGCCTGCCACCCTGGTTGGTGGGAGCCGGTGTCAGTCTAAGAGGTCTGGCCTCAGGTGTCGACTGATTAATCCCGGGAGTATACACAGACGTAGTACCTGGCAGATCCTTTACACAGCTGGCCAGAAAATAGTCAATAACAGTCACAGTGTAGGAGTACCTGGAGGGCTATGCAGACAACACCAGACGTGGCAGATGACCTCAGATGTGGCGAATGACCCTGGACATGGCAGATAGATGACCTCAGATGTGGCAGATGACCACGGACGTGGCAGATAAGGCGACACGACTTCAACAATGAGTTTAGGCACAGGAACAAACAAAGCAACAGGATACAGGGAGCAGGATACAGGAACACAGGGAGCAGGAAACAACTAAGGGGCCTTTTGCTAAAATAACATGGGTAGACACAACAATGCTCAGGCAAGGAGTGAAAGGGCAGAGCCCTTTTTAAAGTCCAAGGTGTTAACTGATTGGTGGGACACTTTTACTAGGTGAGCACGCTGGCCCTTTAAGACCGGGAGTGAGAACGCGCACACTCTACGGGAACGAGCAACAGAGAGGGGCGGTACTTGCCAGCATCTCCAGGGAGGAGGAGGGTGCCGGCAAAGCGGTGAGTTAAGATGGCGGCTGCCATGGGAAGTCGGGTAGCCGGCGGCCACCATTGCTACAATATCTTGGTACTTAAGTGGTCAAAGAATATAATAGAGCATTACATTAATAGGAATTACCAAATATGCTGTTATCCTATAAGAGTAGATTTCTATCGTTAATCTGTTTTCCATTAGTCCTAGCAGTAGCACAGTAATGGGGGTATCTCTGCCCATGTGAACTAGTAGGACAGATGGAATTTTTTATTTACTCAAACTAATCAACTAGAGTCTCCTTCCTATATAAGGACATTTAGCTTCTCATACCATGTGTTTATTATAAAATAGTAGCCTTAGTTAGGGGGGAAGCTTATCCTGCCGCTAGGACTAAGGGAGAACAGATTAACGTTAGAAATCTACTCTTCGATTAAGTCCCGCAGCAGCACAATAATGGGGTAATATCAAGAAGTATCCCCATCGGGACGGCCCTATTAACTGGTGGAACTCAAGATTGACCGTTCAACTGCCGTCTCCTCAAAGAACCAAAAATTCAACTTATAATGGTTGATAGATATTAAGTGCGAGCACCAAGCTGCACAGTAAATCTGATCCCACGGGTTCAGTCTTTATTTAGCCCAAGAGGTGTCCACTGCTCTAGTCAAGTAGTTTTAGACTAAATTATGTGAATCGGAGATCTAACAATGGTTGCCAGACTACTGGCCTCTACACTTCATCTACCCTGGGTAGGTTTGGTGGATTTTAGGTCTTTGTTTCTTTAAGAAAGCAATGCATTTTCAACCTTCCTAATGTCTTACTCCAAGCCTATTAGATCCCAAGACAAGATCTAGGAATGGAGATTATGTTCCTCCAGAGGGGAAGACACATGCCAAAGCACTGGAAGGAAGTTGACCTGATTTCAGGTTACAAATAAGGAACTTTGGAGTAAAGCCTGGTAGTAGTTTCAGCAAGACCCTGTCCTTGAGGAATCTGATGTATGGATACACCGATGACAAGGCCTGAAGTTCCCTTGTTCTGACAGAGGTTATGGTTAGGGGCAGACAACCCTCATGTGCAAACCGTGCCGATGCACAGAAGCCCAGTATAATATAACCGAAAACGTGCTCACACTTATTGGTGCATCGTTGGAATGACACAACCTAGTGTGCCATGGTAAACTATTGGAGAGTATGGGGTCCCACACACCCCACCCCCTACACGGACCTCTCTACCACCTTTGTCTGCCCTTGATTATGACCAGAAGGAAATAGCCTCTTAAGATAGGTAATTATGTGGGACATCTTCCCGAGGTTCAGAGGTAGTTGATCACAAACCTCTGAGGATAACAGGTCTCATTTAGCAGACCGTTTCAGGAACCTTTTCACTAAGGGCTCTTGTGACAAGGATCTTACCCAAAATGCGGCCTGGACTAAATTTTGGACCTTCTTTCCCGAATCCTTCCTGCTGGAAGTGTGGGATGTTGTTAAGCCGCGGGTTGCAACTATCCACTCCTTAAATGGAGTATAAAGCTGAAACAATCATTTCACCCCTTGTGTAAGTCTTCTTGGTAGTTCGAGACCTAGACTGTAGGCAGAACTTCATGAATTGATTGGAGAGCTCTTTAGCTTCTAAAGGGGCTGGTCAAACTCCAGGCTGTCAGGTTGAGACTCTTCGGGTCCTGGCAGAGTTTGAGTGCTATGACACCAAGCTCTGCACTGGGGGAAGTCTCAAGTAACACCCTCGACTCATCTGAATGAGGTGGGAATACCATGGCCAGAACAGTATGATGGCTTTTACAGTGGCCTGGTCTTGCCCGATTTTCATCAATAACCTGGGTATCAAGGAAACCGGAGGGAAAACGTAGGCCAGCCTGAACCTCCTAGGGATGGACAGGGGATCCACTTCCAAGGGATTGTCACCCTGACAAAGGGAGAGAATGTTTCCACCTTGGCGCTGAACCCTTTGGCCATGAGATCAATCTCTGGCACTTCCCAAATCCCGGTGATCTGCCCGAAGATCTCTAGATTCAGAGACATTGCTCCCTGACTGTTAGCCTTTGACTCAGTCGGAGCCTTGCATTTATACAGCAGAGGATGGGTAGATTCAACTCTGTCCATTTCACAATCTTTCCCACCTTCCTGAGAAGGGGTACTGATCGGGTACCACCCTGCCTCTTTGAGTACATTTAGGATCAAGGACATAGAGCTCTAGAGTGAACTCTTTGAGGCCCGGTCTGTTTACCACTCTAGGAGTATTCCCAACTTAGTTGAGATGCATCCGTAATCGACAAGATACAATTCTCTGGACCATGCACCTCACGTCCCTAAGATGTTTCGACATCTGATGGATTCATGAGTTTGGAATGACAGGGTGCACCTATTGTTCACCCCCTCTGGGTTGTATAATCTTTCGGTTCTGGATCTCACTCTGGAGGGGTCGTCAGTGCCCTAAGGCCCAAAGAACAGCCTCTGCAGCTGCTGACATGAACCTATGCCTCTCTGCTGCCAATGTTCTTTCCTGCCAAGCAGGCGGAAGGGAGAATGTCTCCTGGGAATTTATGACAAAACCGAATATATGACAAGGCCGAATTTATGATAAAAACGTCCTTGTTCTTGCTGGACCAATGTCTGACTTTCCCAATTTATTAACGAACAGCGTTGGAATTACTGCGCAGTGGTTTGAAGGTGGCACATAAAATGAATCGTCCAGGTATGAACCACAGGTATTCCCTGTGTTCCTACAGGCAGCTATAGCAGTCACCACCTTAGAAAAGGTGTGAGGAGCCATAGAGATCCTGAACAGAAGGGCCGTGAATTTCAGGGAGCTTGACACTGCCTCATATCTACACAGCTGTACTTTGCCATTTTTTCTGCCTCTCTGAAAATCTCTATATGAATATATGCATCCTTCAATACTAGGGAGACCATGACATCTAATTTCAATGGATACAATTGTCTCCTATTTGACTTTTCTTCTTTTTGAAGAATAGAAGGTCGATACCTTTCCTTCTAGGAATTAGAGAAAGGAGACATCCAGGACGGGAAATGCTTCCAGAGAAAGCATATTGAATAGCCGGACTGCCTGATCTTCAACCGTAGGGAGGGATATACCATACTAGCTTCAGAAGAGAGTTGGAGGCTCCCCCTACAGGAAGGGATCCGGTATCAGAGTTTAGTCTTTCTGTTGTCAGAAGTGGAATTAGAATTCCTCCAGGGGGAAATGCGACTTAACGCAGAGCCCTAGACTGCTCGGTCATCCTGATTGACTATGTTAAGGGCTATGGAGCCTCTTAATTCCCTTCTAGGGAACCTTGGTCTGCCTCTGTATTGACTTCTATGATGTCAGAGGAAGTTTCCCGTTGAACTACCTGAACTGACTGCGGTAATGATTCTACCTTCTTGTTAGAGAAGCTCTCTAAACCTTTAGTCAGCTCGGACCCTAAGAGTCTATTGACTCATACTTTAACTCACAGATGCTGTACTTAGAGTTTAAGCTAGAGAGAGTGTCTGCCAGTGGTAGATAGGGCTATCCTGTCAGACAATCCTACCTGTTGGGATAGTATCACCCAGATTGTCAGAAGTCAAATTGATGATATGATCACATGTAACTCCAGCATTTATATTACCTTGGTTCTGTTAGAATCCATTTTCGGTGAGCCCTGGAGACTTCCAGAAGTCAATGAAACTAGGCACGGATTCCCAGCCAGATCTCCCATGCTGGTACTTGCGAGGATTCCAGCTGAGAAACTTCTGTAGAACCAACGAGAGCAGGCACCTACAGCCTAGCCCACCATATTTAGCTTAGCTGTAGGATAGCTCATTTTCATTTACTTAAAAATATAGTCTTTGGCTGTCAGTTGTAGTTCCACAAAAGCTGGAGTGCAACATTTTGCTGTGCAATTCTGTGGTCTGTAATGAATCGCGCTTCTGGCCCTGCTTAGCAGCATAGGCCATTCAGGCACACACTTGGAGATTTGACCTGACTCAGCAGGTACACTAGCCTGGACATTCTTGGAGGAGGACCTCACTGCTTAAGGAAACATGGACAGTATTCAAGATGTTTCCTCTTCTGCCATCATAGCTTTATTCCAAAGCTTCATCCACTTAGAAGGCCCTAGGCCCCCTAGAAGTGGAGACTAGCACTTCCCCCTGGTCAAAATCCTAGTCCATTGACCAGATGGACAGCCACAATTCCAATTAGAATGATAAATTTACTTGAAACACTGCCCCTTGCAACACTTAGAACTTCCTGAAGAAGGAATCCTAATTGCTCCATTCCGCATAGATCTTTGAACAGTCCTTAAATGACCCGGTCTCACATATAGGTGCTTGCCATGCCTTAAGTTGCATAGCTTCAGAAATCTGACACGGGCAGGCACATTAGTCTAACACAGCCATGGTTCCTAGCTACAGGCAGGGGAATATCTCAGTCCCTGCAGACACTGTGCTCCGAATTGGAGGTTGTTTTTCCTTTTAAATCCCACAGCTGGGGCTGCACACAGACCCTTGTTACACAGCAGACATGCTTCAATCTGTCTGAGTATATTGCTCCTTCTATAGCAGGCAACTGTTTCTTCTGAGGAGCTCCCTCCAATCTCTGTCGCCAGACCTGCTGAAGTCATCTATGAAATAGACTAGTTAGCACTTTATACCAAGCAATAGCTGCGATCAATGAGGCAGTGCAGCAATATGTTCAGACTAAAAGCAAATGAAAGAGGATTGCTCTTCATAATAAACTTTCTCAAAGCCTCTCATCTGAGAAACGCTGAACTCTCTGGGCACTTCCGCCCTCAGCTTCCTAGAGGGAGGAATACGTTTAATGTGCATTTTTTTGTAACAACAGCTAAACCCTAATAGCAGGTTACAGCAGCAGTCTCAAACTGCAGAAGGTTAAAACACCCTTAGTACATCTCCCAGGAATGTCAGAAGTTCAACATAACAACATGAAAACAGTAATAGAGAAAGTGGGAGGGATCCTCCAGCTCACCTGAGTAGGTATTCACGTTGCCTGTAACGCTCGGGTCCTCGTGTCGCACGTACTGGATAGACAAGGAAGTAGGAGAAAGGATCCAGCGCTGAGACCAAATATGTCTGTTAAAATTGGAAACTTCTTTCAAGTTTTATTTTTCAAATAAAGTGATTAAAAGTGGATAGTCCGTGTTTCTTCAAAATCAGTGGTTCATTAGGAAGAATAGGCAGGTGCTTATGCGTTTCAGACGCGATCTGCGTCCTTAATCATGGCTTTCTGTAAAAAAATTCAACCATAGCCTTCAAGTCTACTGGGAATGTGAATTTCCCTTCATTTGCTCTGTAAACCCATCACTACAATGAAGCGTGCCATTTACTTCCTGCTTGTCTAAAGAAAAGGTCAATCAAAAGAATGTTCCTCAGGGTGCAGTGAATAAAAAATAGTGGCCAGGGGGGCGTGGCTACCAGCCTATGGAGTAAGACTTGTGCTCCTGTAGATCTGCAGCTCCTGGGCTAATTACCGGCTCACACCAGCAAGAAAACTACCGTTTGAGACCTTGTTCAAACCTGGATGGTCTCCTGACTACTTGGAGATATGGGTAGACTGAAAAAGAAGCCTGTGACTGCTAAACTCACCGAGTTTTTTCCAGCATCAAGGACCCAAGATGGAGTTGACTCACCGGCTCCATTACAGCAGAGGATTTCTGGATCCAGCCAGAGGAGCTCTGGCACTCCACGTGGGTCTATTCCTGCTTCCCTGCCTCCTTACCTGCGATCTTCAGAGCATGCCTCCTCTTCACAGCCATCTTCACCTCTCAGTGACCTTGTGCTTCCTCCTGTGGGATCATTTTATTCGCCATCTGTGAGTGCTGCTGGCTCTCCTGCAGGGCAGAGTCTGTTACATGCCTCATTTCCTGATACTGTGCATGCTCAGCAGCCATCTTTGCCTCTCTATGCTTCTGGTGCAGAGAAACCTGTATCTGAAACTGCCCTTAAAGAGGCTCTGTCACCAGATTTTGCAACCCCTATCTCCTATTGCAGCAGATCGGCGCTGCAATGGAGATAAGAGTAACGTTTTTTTTTATTTTTTAAAACGAGCATTTTTGGCCAAGTTATGACCATTTTTATATTTATGTAAATGAGGCTTTCTAAAGTACAACTGGGCGTGTTTAAAGTAAAAGTACAACTGGGCGTGTATTATGTGTGTACATCTGGGCGTTTTTACTTCTTTTACTAGCTGGGTGTTGTGTATAGAAGTATCATCCACTTCTCTTCACAACGCCCAGCTTCTGGCAGTGCAAAGACACAGCGTGTTCTCGAGAGATAATGCTGTGACGTCACTCACTTCCTGCCCCAGGTCCTGCATCGTCTCGGACCAGCGAGGACACATCGGCACCAAAGGCTACAGTTGATTCTGCAGCAGCATTAGCGTTTGCAGGTAAGTAGCTACATCGACTTACCTGCAAACGCCGATGCTTCTGCAGAATCAAATGTAGCCTCTGGTGCCGATGTGTCCTCGCTGGTCCGACACGATGCAGGACCTGGGGCAGGAAGTGAGTGACGTCACAGCGTGATCTCTCGAGAACACGCTGTGTGTCTGTACTGCCAGAAGCTGGGCGTTGTGAAGAGAAGTGGATGATACTTCTATAAACAACGCCCAGCTAGTAAAAGAAGTAAAAACGCCCCGATGTAACGAACACAATACACGCCCAGTTGTACTTTTACTTTAAACACGCCAAGTTGTACTTTAGAAAGCCTCATTTGCATAAATATAAAAATGCTCATAACTTGGCCAAAAATGCTCGTTTAAAAAAAAAAAAAACGTTACTCTTATGTCCATTGCTGCGCCGATCTGCTGCAATACGAGATAGGGGTTGCAAAATCTGGTGACAGAGCCTCTTTAAGTTGTTGTTGCAAGAGTTTCATATTTCTATTTAGCAGTCCATACAGTCAGCTTTTCAGCATCTGCAAAAAAAAAGGACTTTCATGCTCTTGGGGACAGAACTTCCCATATTGAAAATAAGATGGCTGAATATTCTGAGGCTCATAATTTACTTGTGGATACAAGTACTTCATTGAAACAACAGGTTGAAATACAAGGTCGCTGACCTCGAAGATCGGTCGCGCCGTAATAATGTATGGTTTCGTGGCATTTCTGAGTCAGTTAAAGTAGACCAGTTGGTAAAGTTTCTCACACATCTGTTTGTGGCGATATTACCTGATACACCGCAACTAAACTTGATAATTGACAGGGCACATCGTATTCCCAAGCCCAAGTCGTTGCCTTTATCTTCTCCGCGTGATGTGATTGCACGTATTTATTTTTACCGCTTTAAGGATAAATTGCTGTTTGCGGCGAGAAATGTGACATCCCTTCCTGAGCGGTTTCAAGATGTTAAATTGTTTGCGGATCTTTCTGCAGCTACGCTGCTTAGTCGGAGAGAGTTTTCATCTGTTACCACGATTTTGCGGGATCATCAAATTCCCTATAAATGGGGGTTCCCTGTCAAGCTGATCATTACCTACAAAGGATCTAAATATGTGGCGGACTCCCCGCGGAAAGTTCAAGCTCTGCTCACTGATTGGCATGTGACTGCGATGTCTCCTGCAGGCTCACGGGTCTTCTCATCTAGACAGCCTGCTTCTTCAATCAAGGATCCTCCTATTCTGAACACAGACTGGCAGAAAGTCTCAGGTCGTAGATCTTCTGTATCCTGAGAGTGTTTTGGGTATCTTATGGTGCCTTCATATGGTCCTTTCTTGTTTTACTGTAAGGGCGGTTAGTTTTTTCATGTCCTTGTTGTATATGTATTCTTGACTTTAAATAGCCTGGGTTTAGCTCTTAGCTTAACCCCTTCCCGCTCCTGGACGTACTATTAGGTCATGGTAACCATAGCGTTCGCGCTCCATGACCTAATAGTACGTCTCGGGAGTAACGGCCATTTCGGCCGTCCTCCCGACACATACAGGAGCTGTGACAGCTGCTGTCTCGTACAGCAGCTGTCACAGCTCCTACAGCGGGGACCGATCGCTGTGTCCCCGCTGATTAACCCCTTAAAAGCCGCGTTCAATAGAGAACGCAGCTTTTTAGGGGTTAAGCTGCCATCGCCGGCCTGCTACACGATAGCGGCCGGCGATGGTGACTATGGCAACCGGACACCAAACAATGGCGTCCGGCTATGCCATCGACGGAAGCCTATGCTTGCTGTCAGTGAGTAGCTGACAGCTCTAATACACTGCACTACGTATGTAGTGCAGTGTATTAGAATAGCGATCAGGGCCTCCTGCCCTCAAGTCCCCCAATGGGACAAAGTAATAAAGTTAAAAAAAAGTTAAAAAAAGATGTGTAAAAATAAGAAAATAAAAGATTTAAAAGTAATAAAAGTAAAAATCCCCCCTTTTCCCTTATCAGTCCTTTATTATTAATAAAATATATAAACAAACAAATAAACTATACATAATTGGTATCGCCGCGTCCGTAACGGCCTGAACTACAAAATTATTTCGTTATTTATCCCGCGCGGTGAACGCCGTAAAAGAAAATAATAATAAACCGTACCAGAATCACAATTGTTTGGTCACTTCACCTCACAAAAAATGAAATAAAAAGAGATCAAACAGTCACATGTACCTAAAAATGGTACTGATGGAAACTACAGTTCGTTACGCAAAAAATAAGTCCTCGCACGGCTTTATTGATGGAAAAATAAAAAAATTATGGCTCTTAGAATAAGGTAATACAAAAAGTAAATGATTTTTTACAAAACTTATTTTATTGTGCAAACGCCATAAGACATAAAAAAAACTCTAAACATATGGTATCGCCGTAATCGTATCGCCCCGCAGAATAAAGTGAATATGTCATTTATAGCGCACGGTGAACGCTGTCAAAAAAATAGAATAAAAAAACAATAGTAGAATTGCTGTTTTTTAGTCACCGCGCCTCTTAAAAATAGGATAAAAACTGATCAAAAAGTCGCATGCACCCCATGAAAACTACAATGAATTCCTCAAGGGGTCTAGTTTCCAAAATGGGGTCACTTTTGGGGGGTTTCCTCTGTTTTGGCACCACAAGATCTCTTCAAACCGGACATGGTGCCTAATAAAAAGGAGGGCTCAAAATGCACTAGGTGCTCCTTTTCTTCGGAGGCCGGTGCTTCAGTCCATTACCCCACTAGGGCCACATGTGGGATATTTCTCAAAACTGCAGAATCTGGCCAATAAATATTAAGCTGTGTTTCTCTGGTAAAACCTTTTGTGTTATAAAAAAAAATGGTATAAAAAGGATTTTCTGACAAAAAAAATATGTCAATTTCACCTCTACTTTGCTCTAAATTCCTGTGAAACACCTAAAGTGTTGATAAACTTTCTAAATGCTGTTGTGAATACTTTGAGGGGTCTAGTTTCTAAAATGGGGTGTTTGATAGGGGTTTATAATATATAGGCCCCTCAAAGCAACTTCAGAACTGAACTGGAACCTAAAAAAATAAATAAATTAGGCAATACTTCGCTTCTTACATTAATGATAATGAGCCGTGCCCACACCGAGATGACCCCAGTTTTGACCGTTTGTATAAATGGAGACCCCTATTAGACCATTTCAGTGCCCGGTTTTCCCAAGCATTCACCACCGAGAATTGTATTTCTATTGATGAGTCCTTGGTACATTTTAAAGGGAGCGTTAAATTCCACCAGTACCTGCCGGGTAAGAGGGCAAGGTATGGCGTGAAGATGTATAAGCTGCGAGAGTGCATCAGGCTATACCTACAAATTCAGGATATATGAAGGGAAGGACACCAGTACTCAGCCCCCAGAATGCCACCCCCCCCCCTTACTGGGAGTTAATGCAAAAATTGTGTGGGATTTGGTGCACCCACTGCTGGACCAGGGTTACCAACTCTACCTGGATCATTTTTAGTCCAGTGTCCCACTCTTCAAGTGCCTCGCTTCCAGAAGTCCTGCGGCATGCGGCAGTGCCTGAAGAAACCTGAGAGGCCTCCCTAAGACTCTGCAGGGCAAACACTCAGAAGGGGTGAGAGCAGGGCACAATCTAGCAGCAACATATTGTGTGTCAAGTACAAGACAAGAGAGATGTCCCACCAGTACCCATGTACCTGTACGAGGTACCAGTACAGAGACCCCCAAACCAGACTGCATCCTGGACTACAATAGGTACATGGGAGGGATGGACTTGTCAGATCAAGTCCTGAAGCCCTACAGCACCATGCGGTGTGGTATAAGAAGCTGGCCGGGCACATCATTATCAAGAACCTAATCTTTAGGGGCCAAGAAGGGGGGGCACTCAGTACTTCTGGAAGTGAGGCCACACGCATCGTACCAGGGCAACACTTTCCAGGAGAAGTTCCCCAAACTGGCAAGAAAGGAAAAAGTAAAAAAGAGGTACAAAGTCTATATATCAAGCTCAATATATCAATGTGACACATGTCCCGAAAAACTAAGGCTCCGTATGAAAGAGTGCTTCAAAATGTATCATAGATCCCTTGATTTTTAATCTACCCCAGTTTTACTTACCCTGATGCACTCTACACAGCTTATCCCCCCTCATCTTTCCCTTCTGAGCCCTGCTGCGTGCCCAGCCAGCTGATAACAGCCACATGTAGGGTATTGACGTACCCGTGAGAACCCATATTACAGTTTATGGGGTGTATATCTCCGGTCAAAATGCTCACTACACCTCTAGATGAATGCCTCAAGGGTGTAGTTTTTAAAACGGGGTCACTTCTTGGGGGTTTCCACTGTACTGGTACCTCAGGGGCTTCTGCATACATGACTTCGCACCAAAAAATCCCCAGTAGGCCAAATGGTGGTACTTTCATTCTGAGCCCTCCCATGAGCCCAAACAGCAGTTTATCACCACAAATGGGGTACTGCCGCACTCAGGACAAATTGGGCAACAGAATGGGGTATTTTATTTTTTGTGAAAATAAGAAATTTTCAGCCAAAACTACATATTATTGGAAAAAAATAATTTTGTTTTAATTCCCAGCCCAATTCAAATAAGTTCTGTGAAAAAACTGTGGGGTCAAACTGGTCACAACGATAAATGAATTCCTTGAGGGGTGTAGTATCCAAAATGGGGTGGGTTTCCATTGCTTTGATACCTCTGGGGCTCTTCAAATGCGACATGGCAGCCGAAAGCCAATCCAGCAAAATCTGGACTCCAAAGAACAAATAGCGCTCCTTTTCCTTCTGAGCCCTTCCATGGGCCCAAACGGCAGCTTATCACCACAAATGGGGTATTGCCGCACTCAGGACAAATTGGGCAACAAAATGGGGTATTTTGTTCCCTGTGAAAATAGGACATTTTGATCACAAATTACATCTTATTGGAAAAAATGAATTTTTTTTAATTTCACAGCCCAATTAAAATAGGTGCTGTGAAAAAACTGTGTGGTCAAAATGATAACCACAACCATAAATGAATTCCTTGAGGGGTGTAGTTTCCAAAATTGGGTCACTATTGGGGGATTCCTACTGTTTTGGCACCTCAACACCTCTTCAAACCTGGCATGCTGCCTAAAATATATTCTAATAAAAAAGAGGCCTCAAAATTAACTAGGTGCTTCTTTGCTTCTGGGGCGTGTGTTTTAGTCCACGAGTACACTAGAGCCACATGTGGGACATTTCTAAAAACTGCAGAATCTGGACAATACATATTTAGTAGTATTTCTCTGGTAAAACCTTCTGTGTTACACAAAAAAAAATTTAATAAAATTGAAATTCATCAAGATAAATGAAATTTGCAAATTTCACCTCCACTTTGCTTTAATTCCTGTGAAATGCCTGAAGGGTTAAAAAACTTTCTAAATGCTGTTTTGAATACTTTGAGGGGTCTAGTTTTTAAAATGGGGTGTTTTATCGGGGTTTCTAATACATAGGCCCCTCAAAGCCACTTCAGAACTGAACAGGTACCTTAAAAAAAAGGCTTTTGAAATGTTCTTAAAAAAAAGAGAAATTTCTGTTTATGTTCTAAGCCTTGTAACGTCCAAGAAAAATAAAATAATGTTCAAAAAACGATGCCAATCTAAAGTAGACATATGGGAAATGTGAACTAGTAACTATTTTGAGTGGTATAACCGCCTGTTTTACAAGCAGATGCATTTGCATCTGAAAAATGCTATTTTTTTCTAAATTTTCTCTACATTTTGCAATTTTTCACCAATAAACACTGAATATATCGACCAAATTTTACCAGCAACATGAAGCCCAAAGTGTCACAAGAAAACAATCTCAGAATCGCTTGGATAGGTTTAAGCATTCCGACGTTATTACCACATAAAGTTAAATATGTCAGATTTCAAAAATGGGCTCTGAGCCTTAAGGCCCAGACTAGGCTGCGTCCTTAAGGGGTTAAACCACCTGCCTAGTGGCCTTAAGTATTCCACCCCCCACCATGGCGCCAATTTTCTATCATGCGCCAACACAATTGTTTTTGTTTCTACTTTATTTTTCTGTTCTGTTGAACGTTTTCCTCACAATACTCACCTGCTTGAGATTGTCATTTCTTTTTTTTTATATGTTTATGCATGTCATGTATTTGGAGAATCTCTGTAATCCTAAATTGAGGGGTAATACTATTATTGTGATTTTATCCTTTTATAGCGTTTTTTATTTTCTTTCATTGTGCTGACCTTTTCTTCTTTAAATGTCAAAGGGCCTAATAGCCCATTTAAGCGCTCAATGTTGTGGGCGGAATCCAAGCGCCTAAAACCTTCTGTATTTTGTTTGCAAGAAACACATCTAAATCAATATGATGCCTTTAGACTTAAACACAAAAATTTTCCCCATATTTATACTGCTCCGGCGGTTTCTAAAAAACGAGGTGTGGCTATAATCCTGGACAAATCGGTAGCCTTTAAACAAGACGCTGTTCATATAGATTCGGAGGGTCGCTATATTATTCTTGTTTGTCATCTTAATAATATTCAGTATACCATTGTTAACGTTTATGCGCCAAATGCACATCAAACCAGATTTGTGAATAAAATACTTAGGTTGGTACACAAACATAAAAAGGGGTATGTTATGATGGTGG
The DNA here is from genome assembly GCF_050947455.1 of Rhinoderma darwinii. Lineage (NCBI taxonomy): Eukaryota > Metazoa > Chordata > Amphibia > Anura > Rhinodermatidae > Rhinoderma > Rhinoderma darwinii. The sequence goes on from NC_134689.1 coordinate 53,062,844, forward strand.
GAGACTATAATAAAACTATGTGACCTTCTCTTGACTGATCTGCTTTAGGTGCATCGCACTCTCCCTCAGATCTATTTCAAACTATTTCCAAAGAAGGTTTGATGGATGTGTGGCGTTTTCAACATCTCACAGAACGCGATTATACTTTTTTTCCCATCCTCACAGTACTTACTCTAGGATTGATTTGTTTTTTGCGGATAAACCTTTATATGATCATACTCTTTCTTCACATATTGGTATGATCTCGTGGTCGGACCATGCCCCTATTACACTTCGAATATCTAAAGATTTTAACAAACCCCCTACATTTCCATGGAGGATTAACCATTTTATTTTACAGTCTGCCAAATACCAGCAATCCCATACTAAGATGTTAGAAGAATTTTTTGAATTTAATGTCACCCCTGATGTAAGCCACGATCTGGTGCGCTCATAAAGCCTTTGTGAGAGGTCATTTTATTAGTCTAGCAGCTAAGGATAAGAAAGAAAGAGCATCCAAAAGACTTCAACTCTCTAACGAGATTTTACGACTCACGCAATTAAACAAAGGCCTGTTATGCTCTGCAAGAACTAAGTTCATTAGTCATCTTCAAACCCAATTACATCAACTGGACCTCTATAAGTATGATCTGGCGTTGCGGAAATTGAAAGCTAAGTATTATAGACATAGTAATACAGCTGGTGCTTTATTGGCGTCGCAACTAAAACATCATGCATATAAAGCGAGAATTCCCTACCTTTATGACCAAAATAATACTTTATTGTTTAATCCTCAGGACATTGCGAATTCTATTGCGCAATATTATTCTTCCCTTTATAACTTTAATGCAGACTCTTCCACTACTCAACCATCCCCGAATGCCATTGCTGATTTTTTGCCCTCTGTGTCCTTACCGACGGTCACACTATTACAATTGGAAACTTTGGCTAATCCTTTTTTTTTTTTTTTTTTTATCAGAAATTAACCCCTTAAGGACGCAGCCTAGTTTGGGCCTTAAGGCTCAGAGCCCATTTTTCAAATCTGACATATATCACTTTATGTGGTAATAACGTCGGGATGCTTAAACCTATCCAAGCGATTCTGAGATTGTTTTCTCGTGACACATTGGGCTTCATGTTCGTGGTAAAATTTGGTCGATATATTCAGTGTTTATTGGTGAAAAATTGCAAAACTTAGAGAAATTTTTGAAAAAATAGAATTTTTCATAATTTAAATGCATCTGCTTGTAAAACAGACGGTTATACCACCCAAAATAGTTAATAGTTCACATTTCCCATATGTCTACTTTAGATTGGCATTGTTTTTTGAACATTCTTTTATTTTTCTTGGACGTTACAAGGCTTACAACATAAACAGCAATTTCTCATATTTTTAAAATTTCAAAAGCCTTTTTTTTAAGGTACCTCTTGAGTTCTGAAGTGAATTTGAGGGGCCTATGTATTAGAAACCCTGATAAAACACCCCATTTTAAAAACTAGACCCCTCAAAGTATTCAAAACAGCATTTAGAAAGTGTTTTAACCCTTCAGGCATTTCACAGGAATTAAAGCAAAGTGGAGGTGAAATTTGCAAATTTCATTTTTCTTGCTGAATTTCAATTTTATTAATTTTTTTTTGTGTAACACAGAAGGTTTTACCAGAGAAATACTACTAAATATGTATTGTTCAGATTCTGCAGTTTTTAGAAATGTCCCAGATGTGGCTCTACTGCGCTCGTGGAATAAAACACAAGCCCTAGAAGCAAAGAAGCACCTAGTGCATTTTGAGGCCTCTTTTTTATTAGAATATATTTTAGGCAGCATGCCAGGTTTGAAAAGGTGTTGAGGTGCCAAAACAGTAGGAATACCCCAATAGTGACCCCATTTTGGAAACTACACCCCTCAAGGAATTAATTTATGGTTGTTGTTACCATTTTGACTACACATTTTTTTCACAGCACGTATTTGTATTGGGCTGTGAAATGAAAATAATTTCATTTTTTCCAATAAAATGCCATTTGTGATCAAAATTTCTTATTTTCACAGGGAACAAAATACCCCATTTTGTTGCCCAATTTGTCCTTAGTGTGGCAATACCCCATTTGTGGTGATAAACTGCCGTTTGGGCCCATGGGAGGGCTCAGAAGGAAAGGAGCGCTATGTGTTTGTTGGAGTCCAGATTTTGCTGGATTGGTTTTCGGGTGCCATGTCGCATTTGCAGAGCCCCAGAGGTATCAAAGCAATGGAAACCCACCAGAAGTGACCCCATTTTGGAAACTACACCCCTCAAGGAATACATTTATGGTTGTTGTTAGCATTTTGACCGCACAGTTTTTTCACAGCACCTATTTCAATTGGGCTGTGACATTAAAAAAATGAAATTCTTTCCAATAAGATGTAATTTTTTATCAAAATTTCTTATTTTCACAGGGAACAAAATACTCAATTTTGTTGCCCAACTTCTCCTGAGTGCAGCAATATCCCATTTGTGGCGATAAACTGCCGTTTGGGCCCATGGGAGGCCTCAGAAGGGAAGGAGCGCTGTGTGTTCTTTGGAGTACAGATTTTGCTGGTTTGGTTTTCGGGTGCCATGTCACATTTGCAGAGCCCCAGAGGTATCAAAGCAATGGAAACCCACCAGAAGTGAGCCGATTTTGGAAACTAAACCCCTCAAGGAATTCATTTATGGGTAATGTGACCATTTAGACCCCATAGTTTCTTCACAGAACTTATTTGAATTGAGCTGGGAATGAAAACAAAATTTTAGCTAAAAAATTCTTATTTTCACAAGAAATAAAATACTCCATTTTGTTGCCCAATTTGTTCTGAGTGCGTAAGTACCCCATTTGTGGTGATAAACTGCCGTTTGGGCCCATGGGAGGGCTCAGAAGGAAAGGAGCGCTATTTGTTCTTTGGAGTCCAGATTTTTCTGGATTGGTTTTCGGGTGGCATGTCGCATTTGCAGAGCCCCAGAGGTATCAAAGCAATAGAAACCAACCACAAATGACCCTATTTTGGAAACTACACCCCTCAAGGAATTCATTTATGGGTGTTGTGACCATTTTGACCCCATAGTTTTTTCACAGAACTTATTTGAATTGGGCTGGGAATGAAAACAAAATTATTTTTTTCAAATAATATGTCGTTTTGGCTGAAAATTTCTTATTTTCACAAGAAACAAAATACCCCATTCTGTTGCGCAATTTGTTCTGAGTGCCGCAATACCCCATTTGTGGTGATAAACTGCCGTTTGGGGCCATGGGAGGGCTCAGAAGGAAAGGACCACCATTTGGCCTACTGGGGATTTTCTATTGCGAAGTCATGTATGCAGAAGCCCCTGAGGTACCAGTACAGTTGAAACCCGCAAGAAGTGACCCCGTTTTAAAAACTACACCCTTAAGGCATTCATCTAGAGGTGTAGTGAGCATTTTGACCGGAGACCTACACCCCATAAACTGTAATGTGGGTTCTCCTGTTTACGGCAATACCCTACATGTGGCTGTTATCAGCTGCCTGCGCACACAGCAGGGCCCAGATGGGAAAGACGAGGGGGGATAAGCTGTGCAGAGTGCATCAGGGTAAGTAAAACTGGGGTAGATTAAAAATCAAGGACTGTATGATACATCTTAAAACACTCTTTCATACAGAGCTCTGGTTATTCGGGACACGTGTCACATTGATATATTGTATCATCCCTTATCGCCCTCTTATTTCCCTTCTTGCCAGTTTGGAGAATTTCTCCTGGAAAGTGTTGCAACCCTGGTATGATGCGTGTGGCCCCGCTTCCAGAAGTACTGGGTGCCCCCCCTTCTTGGTCCCTAAAGATTAGGTTCTTGATAATCACCTCTTGAAATTCCAGGAAAGTTCCCGTCTGGCCTGCACATCGACATATCACGTACACATTGTACAATGTCATCTGTATGATGTGCCCGGCCAGCTTCTTATACCACACCGCATGGCGCTGTAGGGCTTCAGGATTTGATCTGACAAGTCCACACCTCCCATGTACCTATTGTAGTCCAGGATGCAGTCTGGTTTGGGGGTGGCCTTTCCTTCATATAGCCTAAACCTGTAGGTATACCCTGATGCACTCTCGCACAGCTTATACATCTTCACGCCATACCTTGCCCTCTTACCCGGCAGGTACTCGCGGAATTGATCCCTCCCTTTAAAATGTACCAGGGACTCATCAATAGAAATACACTTCTCGGGGGTGTATGCTTGGGAAAACCGGGCACTGAAACGGTCTAATAGGGGTCTCCGTTTATACAAACGGTCAAAACTGGGGTAATGTTCGGGGTTGGCACGGCTCATTATCCGCATAATGTAAGAAGCGAAGTATTGCCTCATTTATTTATTTTTTTAGGTTACAGTTCAGTTCTGAAGTTGCTTTGAGGGGCCCATATATTAGAAACCCCTATGAAACACCCCATTTTAGAAACTAGACCCCTCAAAGTATTCACAACAGCATTTAGAAAGTTTATGAACCCTTTAGGTGTTTCACAGAAATTTAGAGCAAAGTAGAGGTGAAATTTACTTTTTTTTTTGTCAGAAAATCCTCTTTATACCATTTTTTTTATAACACAAAAGGATTTATCAGAGAAACACAACTTAATAGGTATTGCTCAGATTCTGCAGTTTAGAGAAATATCCCACATGTGGACCTCGGGCGGTAATGGACTGAAGAACCGGCCTCTGAAGCAAAGGAGCACCTAGTGGATTTTGAGGCCTCTTTTTTATTAGGCACCATGTCCAGTTTGAAGAGGTCTTGTGGTGCCAAAACATTGGAAACCCCCCAAAAGTGACCCCAATTTGGAAACTAGACCCCTTGAGGAATCCATTGTAGTTTTCTTGGGGTGCATGCGGCTTTTTGATCAGTTTTTATTCTATTTTTAGGTGGCGTGGTGACTAAAAAACAGCAATTCTACTATTGTTTTTTTATTCTATTTTTTTACAGCGTTCACCGTGCGCTATAAATGACATATTCACTTTATTCTGCGGGGCGATACGATTACGGCGATACCAGATGTTTATAGTTTTTTTTTATGTCTTATGGCGTTTGCACAATAAAATAAGTTTTGTAAAAAATCATTCACTTTTTGTGTTACCTTATTCTAAGAGCCATAACGTTTTTATTTTTCAATCAATAAAGCCGTGCGAGGACTTATTTTTTGCGTAACAAACTGTAGTTTCGATCAGTACCATTTTTCGGTACATGCGACTTTTTGATCTCTTTTTATTAAATTTTTTGGGAGGTGAAGTGACCAAACAATTGTGATAGTGGTACGGTTTATTAATATTTTTTTTACGCCGTTCACCGTGCGGGATAAATAACAAAATAATTTTGTAGTTCAGGCCGTTACGGACGCGGCGATACCAATTATGTATAGTTTATTTGTTTGTTTATATATTTTTATTAATAATAAATGACTGATAAGGTAAAAAGTGGGACTTTTACTTTTATTACTTTGAAAACTTTTATTTTCTTATTTTTACACATCTTTTTGTAACTTTTTTTTTACTTTATTACTTTGTCTCACTAGGGGACTTGAGGGCAGGAGGCCCTGATCGCTATTCTAATACACTGCACTACATGCGTAGTGCAGTGTATTAGAACTGTCTGCTACTCACTGATAGCAAGCATAGTGGGTCCTGACGTTGTCAGGACCCACTAGGCTTCCGTCTATGGCATAGCCGGACGCCATTGTTTGGTGTCCGGTTGCCATAGTCACCATCGCCGGCCGCTATCGTGTAGCAGGCCGGCGATGGCAGCTTAACCCCTAAAAAGCCGCGATCTCTATAGAACGCGGCTTTTCAGGGGTTAATAAGCGGGGACACAGCGATCGGTCCCCGCTGTAGGAGCTGTGACAGCTGCTGTACGAGACAGCAGCTGTCACAGCTCCTGTATGTGTCGGGAGGACGGCCGAAACGGCCGTTACTCCCGAGACGTACTATTAGGTCATGGAGCGCGAACGATACAGCTGCCATGACCTAATAGTACGTCCAGGAGCGGGAAGGGGTTAATGATGCCATACTAACACTAAAGTCGCAAAAATCCCCTGGCCCTGATGATTATTATAAGAAATATAATAGTATTCTAGAGCCTCATATCCTACAGCTTTTCAATCATATACATTTTACCGGGCACATCATTCCGAAATGCTACGGGCCACCATTGTTACTTTACCTAAACCGGGCAAACCAGCAGATAGACCACAGAATTTCAGGCCCATTAGTTTGCTTAATACGGACTTAAAATTATACTCTAAGGTTTTGCCATCTCGTTTGTCTAATATTTTACCAAACTTGGTTCATCAAGACCAGGTTAGGTTTGTTAAAAACCGATTTTCGGTTGATGGCACTCAAAGTTTTATTAATATCGTGGTCTGGGTGGGGCGCCGTCGTATGCCCTCTCTGCTCCTATCATTGGATGCGGAGAGGGCATTCGACCGCGTGCATTGGGGTTATCTAGATGCTGTACTGGCTAAATTTTGTATCATCGGAGCGGCGCAGGATATTATTATGGCATTATACTCTACACCCTCGGCTACTGTTTTAAAAATAGTGGCCAGTTCCTGCAAGGCAGCATTAAGGGGTGCAGTTTACATGTGGAAACAGTAAAAAAAAATGATATAATTTCATAAAGCATAGAGTAAATAAAAAAAAAAAAACAAACTGTACCGTGTTTATAAAAACCACAAAAACAAAAAACACGTGGTATAGACCTTCCAAAAATGAATGGAGGTCCTTGAAGAAGTTTCTGTAAGGGCTCAAGCACACTGGCATGGAGCCTTACAGCAGGAAATGGAGCCTTATGGCCTCCGTCTACTGGCGTACAGACTCCATCTGATCTAAAGGAGAATACCTGCACACAAACAGCGTCTGATAGAGCATGCCACAATTTTTTTCTGATTTATACAGAATTAAATCAGAGGTAGACGGAGGTACTATAGGGGGCTCATGCATGGCTATTGAACCTTGATATTGTACGGAGCTCTACTACAGCCAGGTGCATGAGCCCTAGGTCCTACAATCAGGAGTTTTTTTAAAAAAAACACATCCATAAAGAAAACTGATATTATGTTAGACAAATATTTATGTTTAACCAGATGCTGTAAAGGGACATTACACAGAACACAACTTTCCATATAAACATAACAACAGAATAACTACCCAAGGTATTGTGCATATGAGAATGGGTTAGGACATATAATCCCCTTCTGTAGCTTGCAATTCTTTGTAGCACAATCTGTCAATTAAACAAACTCCCACTATCCCTATGCAGTAATATTGATTACTCAGATTACATTGCCAGGGATTTACATAGACACGGCAGTATTTCTCAATGACACTTACAGCAAATGTCAATGGCAATCACAGCAAAAAAATTTAATAGACAGTGAACTTCCCCTATATATATCATAATGATGATTATAAGACTAAATAATAATACCAATAGCTGCCTTGTCTGTACATCTTACTGGTTGATATTTTTTTTTCTATTTTAACATGAGGACAAAGCTTTGTGATTTTTTTTTTTTTTTTTTGCAGAGAGCTCACCATTTATTTATTTTTACAAGAAAAATAGTTAAAATGCTGTCTAGTCCCCTAAGTAGACAGTGGAAATCAAGACGAGAAAAAGGGGAATGTTCTCGGGCGCAGCCGTAGAGGTGTTCTCTGTAGGTAAATCTATCCAGTCATCACAATATGACAAACGAGATCAATAGGTACATTTGTACCTAACCTGAGGAAGAGGTCAGTTCGGCTTTGAAACGCGTTGTTTTTCTGTACAGAATAAATCTCCTTTAACTCCATCGGATCTCGTTTGTCATATTGTGATGACCGGATAGATTTACCTACGGAGAACACCTCTATGGCTGCGCCCGAGAACATTCAGTTTTTTCTCGTCTTGATCTCCACTGGCTACATATCGAGGCTTACACGGCTCTCGGATCGAAACTCGGGCTGCAACCCGACTTCAACCATTACATCCAGGTGGATTACTGGAACAAGCCATACTGGATGTTATGCTCCCATTATAACTACAGCAGGTCAGCATAATTTGACCAATTTTAACATCAAGTTTTAAACTGGTTCATGCACTATGTGCGCTTTGTTTTCTTTTCTTTTCCTTGTTTAGTCCCCTAAGTAGACAGCCATTCTGGACCCCCGTAGCATTAAAGATAAAAAATAAATACACATTCAAAATCTATTCCAGACATCTCCTCTTCCAGCCTGCCACTTCAGAATGGACTGCAGTATAAGCCTAACTACTCTATTTAGTGGAAATATGGGGGAAGCGGTAGTCTAAGACTCAATGCACATGATGCGTATTAACCCGCTAATGACTGCCCCATAGTGTTTTTACGTCGGTCACTAACGGGCTTTATTCCAATGCAATAGACTTTTTACGTCTCTGCATCGGAATAAATAAACACAGCAGGGAGCTGTCAAATCTCCCTGCTCTCAGCTACCAGAGGTAGCTGAGGGCTGGGGGCATCCCTGCTCGAACGTGTGAGATCAATATTAGTATCGATCTCATCCGTTTAACCCTTCAGATGCGGCTCTTAATAGTGGTTTTGGAAATCGCCGAGTGTCTGTGTCTCCAATGGCAGCCGGGGGCCTAATAAAGGCCCCTGGGTCTGCCTGTAGTAAATGCCTGCTAGATCATGCCTCTGGCATGACCTAGCAGATGCCTGTCCGTTTTACACGGACAGGCATAATACACTGCAATACAGAAGTATTGCAGTGTATTATAAATGCTATCAGATAATCGCATAGTGAAGTCCCCTAGTGGGACTAGTAAAAAGGTAAAAAAAAAGTTTAATAAAAAGTGAAAAAACAAAAAGTGAAAAAAAAATGCAAAACCCTCTTTTCCCCCTTACAAACTGCTTTATTATTAACAAACAAAATAAAGTAAAAAAGTTACACATATTTGGTATCGCCGTTTCCGTAACGACCCCAACTATAAACTTATTACATCATTTAACCCACACGGTGAACGTCGTAAAAAATATAATATAAAAAAAACATGCAAAAATTGCAGTTTTCTTTGAATCCAACCTTAAAAAAAATCTGATAAAAATCGATCAAAAAGTCGCATCTACTCCAAAATGGTACCGATAAAAACTACAAATCGTTCCGCAAACAAAAAAGCCACCTACAATTGCATCGGCGAAAAAATAAAAACGTTACGGCTCTTCAAATATGGAGACACAAAAACAAATAATTTTGAAAAAAAAGTGTTTTCACTGTGTAAAAGTAGTAAAACATACAAAAACTGTACAAATTTGGTATCGTTGCAATCACAACAGACCACTGAATAAAGTTATTGTGTTATTTATGCCACACCGTAAATGGCGTAAATTTAGGACGCAAAAAAGTTTGGCAAAATTGCTGTTTTTTTTCTATTCCCCCCCCCAAAAAAACTTCATAGAAGTTAATCAATAAATTCTATGTACCCCAAAATGGTGCTATTAAAAAATTACAACTTGTCCCGCAAAAAACAAGACCTTATACAGCTATGTCGACACAAAAATAAAAAGGTTATAGCTCTTTGAATGAGACGATGGAAAAACGTAAAAAATGGCTTGGTCATTAAGGTCTAAAATAGGCTGCTCATTAAGGGGTTAAATCCAGTTTTGCATGCGGAAAATGCGCAGCATAATTTGGTGCCAGCATAGTCAATGAGATTCCAGGATATCTCATGTACACGCTGCGGTATTTTTTGGGACAGTAATTGACCTGCAGTGTGTATTTTAACCCGTTCCCGCTCCTGGACGTACTATAAAGTCATGGTAAGCACATCGTTCGCGCTCCAGGACCTAATAGTCGGTCACGGGAGGATCGGCCATTTCGGCCGTCTTCCCGACACATACAGGAGCTGTGAAAACGGCTGTCTCGTACAGCAGTTGCCGCAGCTCCTTCAGCGGGGACTGATCGTGTGTCCCCGCTGATAAACACCTTAGAAGCCGCGTTCAATAGCGATCACGGCTTCTTAGGGGTTATAGGGTCAGCACCCACTATGCTTGCTATCAGCGAGTCGCTGACAGATCTAATACACTGCACTACGCATGTAATGCAGTGTATTAGAATTGCGATCACAGCCTCCTGCCTTCAAGTCCCCTAGTGGGACAAAGTAAAAAAAAGTTGTATAAAAACATAAAAGTTTTAAAAGTAAAAATCCCCATTTTTCCCTTAGTCGTTTATTATTAATAAAAATAAATGAATAAATAAACTATAGATAATTGGTATCGCCGCGTCCGTAACGGCCTGAACTACAAAAGTATTTCATTATCTATCCCACGAGGTGAACGTCATAAAATAAAATAATAATAAACCGTATCAAAATCTAATTTTTTTGGTCACCTCACCTCCCAAAAAATGAAATAAAGAGATCAAAAAGTCGCATGTACCTAAAAATGGTACTGATCAAACTACAGTTCTTTACACAAAAACAAGTCCTCACACAGCTTTGTTGATGGAAAAATAAAAAAGTTATGGCTCTTAGAATAAGGCAACAAAAAAAATAAATGATTTTTTATAAAAAGTATTTTATTGTGCAAACGCCATAAAACATAAAAAAAACTATAAACATATGGTATCGCCTTAATCGTATTGCCCCGCAGAATAAAGTGAACATGACATTGAGGGTATGTGCACACGATGAGAGGCTTTTACGTCTGAAAAGACAGACTGTTTTCAGCAGAAAACAGCTGCCTCGTTTCAGCCGTAAAAGCTCCTCCTCGTATTATGTGAGGCGTCTGTGACGCTCGTAAATCTTGAGATGCTCTTCATTGAGTTCAATGAAGAACGGCTCAAATTAGGTTGCAAAGAAGTGTCCTGCACTTCTTTGCCGAGGCAGTCAATTTACGCGTCGTCGTTTGACAGCTGTCAAACGACGACGCGTAAATTACAGGTCGTCTGCACAGTACGTCGGCAAACCCATTCAAATGAATGGGCAGATGTTTGCCGATGTATTGTAGCTGTATTTTCAGGCGTAAATCGAGGCATAATACGCCTCGTTTACGCCTGAAAATAGGTCGTGTGAACCCAGCCTTATAGTGCACAGTGAACGCTGTAAAAAAAAGGAATAAATAACAATAGTAGAATTGCTGTCTTTTAGTCACCACACCTCTTAAAAATAGAATAAAAACTGGGGGGGCGGAGCCTGATGGACGCTTGATCTTACAGCTCCTTCATAGCAGTGTAAATAGCAACCCTTTCAGCTGATTTTTTTTTGCAAACAAGATGGTGAAAACCGGTTAAGATAGAGGCAGTGACTTACCTGGTACTCCCAAACCAAGGAAAAACCAAGCAGATCTGACGAAATATTGGAATAAGCGGAACGCTCATTCACCGACCAGAGCACTTAAGATGACGGCGGATGCCATGGCGGTTACAGACACAGCAGATGAATCTGATGCAGACAGCCTGGCTGACCAACACGACGTCTCCTCAGCGCCGATCACCGAGTCTTTCCTTCGGAAAACCTTATTGCAGGCAATGCGCCCTGTGCTGTCGGAGCTCGCGGACATTAAAACGGAGGTGAAGCAGATTGGTCACAGGGTCGAGACCTTAGAGACCTAGTGTTCTGAGGTAATTCACTTTGCCGGCACATTAGCTGCCCAGGTTAATCAAAATACAGACGACATGAACAAAGCCCTGGTCCTTATAGAGGATCAGGAAAACAGAAGCCGCAGACGTAATGTCCGTATTAAAGGATTTCCAGAATCGTGGGCAACTGAGTCATTGAAGAAAGTTGCTGGTGAAATATTTCCAGACCTGCTGGGTCCGGATAGAGAATCTGCCATTGTGATTGAAAAAAGATCCATAGGTCCTTACGCCCTAAACCCAGACCTAACGAACTGCCCCGGGATGTCATATGTGGGCTCTTATCATATGTTGATACCTCACAGATCTTGCACGCAGCTAGGGAAAAGAGAGTGGTGTCCTACGGTAATGATGAACTTACCTTTTCCAGGATATTGATTCATCCACTCTCGCCAAGAGATGTATCCTAAGACCCTTATTGGATTTACTCTGGTCCCACAATTTACAATACTTATGGCTTTACCCCTTTGGATTGTCAGTGCCTAAGAATGGGAAGCGAGTGAATATCCACACTCCAGCAGATCTTGAGACGGCTTGGCCAATTCTGGATATACCGCCTATTGCTGTTCCCTCCTGGCTGCCAGCTCAGATGAAGAACACCCTTCCCCCACTCAATGCTGCTATACCATGGCAACCTGTGATGAAATCTAGATCCCCGAAGGTGAAGAAAACGCAGGCTAACATTCAACCAGAGGTTCCCTGAGAGACTCTAGAGACTCTAGACTCTAGTTCCCTGAGAGATGTATGTGTTTTCCTGATACGTGAGTTTAATGGGCGCCTTGGTCCCCACATGTTATTGCATATGTCTCCTTTGTTGCCCATAAGTAGAGATGAGCGAACTTATGAAAAGTTCGGTTCGGCAAGTTCGCCGAATTTCGTGCAAAAGTTCGATTCGGACCGAACTAGTTCTGACCGAACCTGTAATACAAGAAAGCCCCTAAAAATCGTGTATAACACTGTTTTAAAGCCCTAGAAGCCCTGTATAACACTCTTAGGTCACCCATGAGTGTATCCAAGTACTTTTGAGCTGTCTTTAATGCAAAGTTGGTGTCAAAGTTACGCCAACATGTATGGCTCTAGGAAAACGGATGGGACACGGAGATAACTAACAGAAACCACTGCACTTGTGCATGTTGTATGCTTAATGCATTGTTAAAAAAGGTACAAAAATTTACCATTTTAGGCGGCTGATGCCTGCCAGGGTTCATACATATAAGGTGGTAAAAGAAGAAGCAATGGCTTTTGACAAGCCCTCCAAAAATTGACCCTTTTTATTGGCAGATGCCTGCCGGGGTTCATCCATACATGGATGTAAAAGCAACAAGCAATGGCTTTTCACAAGCCCTCCAAAAATTGACCCTTTTTATTGGCAGATGCCTGCCGAGGTTCTTCCATACATGGATGTAAAAGCAACAAGCAATGGCTTTTCACAAGCCCTCCAAAAATTGACCCTTTTTATTGGCAGATGCCTGCCGGGGTTCTTCCATACATTGATGTAAAAGCAACAAGCAATGGCTTTTGACAAGCCCTCCAAAAATTGACCCTTTTTATTGGCAGATGCCTGCCGGGGTTCTTCCATACATGGATGTAAAAGCATTAAAGCAACAAGCAATGGCTTTTCACAAGCCCTCCAAAAATTGACCCTTTTTATTGGCAGATGCCTGCCGGGGTTCTTCCATACATGGATGTAATAGCATTAAAGCAACAAGCAATGGCTTTTCACAAGCCCTCCAAAAATTGACCCTTTTTATTGGCAGATGCCTGCCGGGGTTCTTCCATACATGGATGTAAAAGCATTAAAGCAACAAGCAATGGCTTTTCACAAGCCCTCCAAAAATTGACCCTTTTTATTGGCAGATGCCTGCCGGGGTTCTTCCATACATGGATGTAAAAGCATTAAAGCAACAAGCAATGGCTTTTCACAAGCCCTCCAAAAATTGACCCTTTTTATTGGCAGATGCCTGCCGGGGTTCTTCCATACATTGATGTAAAAGCATTAAAGCAACAAGCAATGGCTTTTCACAAGCCCTCCAAAAATTGACCCTTTTTATTGGCAGATGCCTGCCGGGGTTCTTCCATACATGGATGTAAAAGCATTAAAGCAACAAGCAATGGCTTTTCACAAGCCCTCCAAAAATTGACCCTTTTTATTGGCAGATGCCTGCCGGGGTTCTTCCATACATGGATGTAAAAGCAACAAGCAATGGCTTTTCACAAGCCCTCCAAAAATTGACCCTTTTTATTGGCAAGGGTGAGTAGTAGCAGCACATTAAAAGACACTGGACGACAGTCACAGGACAAAGCCCTGTGGTGGGGCAGGCCTGCTTGTAGCAGACGGGCGGCAGTGGAGGTTTATTGGTGGTAGTAGTCGAGGTAGCCAACACAGACAGCAAGGGTGCAAGCAGTAGTAGCAGTAGTAGCAGCACATTAAAAAAAGAGACTGGACAGTCAGAGGAGGACAAAGCCCTGTGGTGGGGCAGGCCTCAGGCCTGCTTGTAGCAGACGGGCGGCAGTGGAGGTGTATTGGTGGTAGTAGTCGAGGTAGCCAACACAGACAGCAAGGGTGCAAGCAGTAGTAGCAGTAGTAGCAGCACATTAAAAAAAGAGACTGGACAGTCAGAGGAGGGCAAAGCCCTGTGGTGGGGCAGGCCTCAGGCCTGCTTGTAGCAGACGGCAGTGGAGGTGTATTGGTGGTAGTAGAGGTAGACTAGCCAACACAGACAGCAAGGGTGGTAGGACTGGTAGTAGCAGCAGCACATTAAAAAAAGAGACTGGACGACAGTCACAGGACATAGCCCTGTGGTGGGGTAGGCCTGCTTGTAGCAGACGGGCGGCAGTGTAGGTGTATTGGTGGTATTAGAGGTAGCCAACACAGACAGCAAGGGTGCAAGCAGTAGTAGCAGTAGTAGCAGCACATTAAAAAAAAGAGAGACTGGACAGTCACAGGAGGACAAAGCCCTGTGGTGGGGCAGGCCTCAGGCCTGCTTGTAGCAGACGGGCGGCAGTGGAGGTGTATTGGTGGTAGACTGGTAGTAGCCGAGGTAGCCAACACAGACAGCAAGGGTGCAAGCAGTAGTAGCAGTAGTAGCAGCACATTAAAAAAAGAGACTGGACAGTCAGAGGAGGGCAAAGCCCTGTGGTGGGGCAGGCCTCAGGCCTGCTTGTAGCAGACGGGCGGCAGTGGAGGTGTATTGGTGGTAGTAGTCGAGGTAGCCAACACAGACAGCAAGGGTGCAAGCAGTAGTAGCAGTAGTAGCAGCACATTAAAAAAAGAGACTGGACAGTCAGAGGAGGGCAAAGCCCTGTGGTGGGGCAGGCCTCAGGCCTGCTTGTAGCAGACGGGCGGCAGTGGAGGTGTATTGGTGGTAGTAGTCGAGGTAGCCAACACAGACAGCAAGGGTGCAAGCAGTAGTAGCAGTAGTAGCAGCACATTAAAAAAAGAGACTGGACAGTCAGAGGAGGGCAAAGCCCTGTGGTGGGGCAGGCCTCAGGCCTGCTTGTAGCAGACGGGCGGCAGTGGAGGTGTATTGGTGGTAGTAGTCGAGGTAGCCAACACAGACAGCAAGGGTGCAAGCAGTAGTAGCAGTAGTAGCAGCACATTAAAAAAAGAGACTGGACAGTCAGAGGAGGACAAAGCCCTGTGGTGGGGCAGGCCTCAGGCCTGCTTGTAGCAGACGGGCGGCAGTGGAGGTGTATTGGTGGTAGTAGTCGAGGTAGCCAACACAGACAGCAAGGGTGCAAGCAGTAGTAGCAGTAGTAGCAGCACATTAAAAAAAGAGACTGGACAGTCAGAGGAGGGCAAAGCCCTGTGGTGGGGCAGGCCTCAGGCCTGCTTGTAGCAGACGGCAGTGGAGGTGTATTGGTGGTAGTAGAGGTAGACTAGCCAACACAGACAGCAAGGGTGGTAGGACTGGTAGTAGCAGCAGCACATTAAAAAAAGAGACTGGACGACAGTCACAGGACATAGCCCTGTGGTGGGGTAGGCCTGCTTGTAGCAGACGGGCGGCAGTGTAGGTGTATTGGTGGTATTAGAGGTAGCCAACACAGACAGCAAGGGTGCAAGCAGTAGTAGCAGTAGTAGCAGCACATTAAAAAAAAGAGAGACTGGACAGTCACAGGAGGACAAAGCCCTGTGGTGGGGCAGGCCTCAGGCCTGCTTGTAGCAGACGGGCGGCAGTGGAGGTGTATTGGTGGTAGACTGGTAGTAGCCGAGGTAGCCAACACAGACAGCAAGGGTGCAAGCAGTAGTAGCAGTAGTAGCAGCACATTAAAAAAAGAGACTGGACAGTCAGAGGAGGGCAAAGCCCTGTGGTGGGGCAGGCCTCAGGCCTGCTTGTAGCAGACGGGCGGCAGTGGAGGTGTATTGGTGGTAGTAGTCGAGGTAGCCAACACAGACAGCAAGGGTGCAAGCAGTAGTAGCAGTAGTAGCAGCACATTAAAAAAAGAGACTGGACAGTCAGAGGAGGGCAAAGCCCTGTGGTGGGGCAGGCCTCAGGCCTGCTTGTAGCAGACGGGCGGCAGTGGAGGTGTATTGGTGGTAGTAGTCGAGGTAGCCAACACAGACAGCAAGGGTGCAAGCAGTAGTAGCAGTAGTAGCAGCACATTAAAAAAAGAGACTGGACAGTCAGAGGAGGGCAAAGCCCTGTGGTGGGGCAGGCCTCAGGCCTGCTTGTAGCAGACGGGCGGCAGTGGAGGTGTATTGGTGGTAGACTGGTAGTAGCCGAGGTAGCCAACACAGACAGCAAGGGTGCAAGCAGTAGTAGCAGTAGTAGCAGCACATTAAAAAAAGAGACTGGACAGTCAGAGGAGGGCAAAGCCCTGTGGTGGGGCAGGCCTCAGGCCTGCTTGTAGCAGACGGCAGTGGAGGTGTATTGGTGGTAGTAGAGGTAGACTAGCCAACACAGACAGCAAGGGTGGTAGGACTGGTAGTAGCAGCAGCACATTAAAAAAAGAGACTGGACGACAGTCACAGGACATAGCCCTGTGGTGGGGTAGGCCTGCTTGTAGCAGACGGGCGGCAGTGTAGGTGTATTGGTGGTATTAGAGGTAGCCAACACAGACAGCAAGGGTGCAAGCAGTAGTAGCAGTAGTAGCAGCACATTAAAAAAAAGAGAGACTGGACAGTCACAGGAGGACAAAGCCCTGTGGTGGGGCAGGCCTCAGGCCTGCTTGTAGCAGACGGGCGGCAGTGGAGGTGTATTGGTGGTAGTAGTCGAGGTAGCCAACACAGACAGCAAGGGTGCAAGCAGTAGTAGCAGTAGTAGCAGCACATTAAAAAAAGAGACTGGACAGTCACAGGAGGACAAAGCCCTGTAGTGGGGCAGGCCTCAGGCCTGCTTGTAGCAGATGGCAGTGTAGGTGTATTGGTGGTAGTAGAGGTACTAGCCAACACAGACAGCAAGGGTGCAAGCAGTAGTAGCAGTAGTAGCAGCACATTAAAAAAAGAGACTGGAGAGTCACAGGACAAAGCCCTCTGGTGGGGCAGGCCTGCTTGTAGCAGACGGCACTGGGGTGGATTGGTGGTAGAAGTAGTAGCAGCTGCAGCACCAACAGCGGCACATTAAAAAAAGAGTGGACAGGACAGAATCCCATAGTAGCAGGCGGCAGTAGCAGGCGGCAGCAGCAGCAGCAATGTAAGATCTAATCAGTGGCATCAGGCACAGGGGTTTTAAAATCCTCACCGATCCACGCTTGATTCATTTTCAGAAACGTGAGATTTTCCAAGCTGTTGGCGGACAATCTTGTTCGCTTAGGGGTGACGAAGCCCCCTGCTGCGCTGAATACCCTCTCTGACGCTACACTGGAGGGTGGACAAGACAGTACACCCATGGCAAACTGGGCCAGTTCTTGCCAATGATCCAATCTGCTGACCCAGAAGTCCATGGGGTCTGGGATCAGCATTTCTGACGGAGAAAGGGCACAGTCCAAGTACGAGTGAACCTGGTTGTTTAGGTGCTGCACCTGGAGATGGTGAACATCCCTTTGGTGACTAGTGCTACGATGTGTGTCAGGTCGGGGTATTGGATGTAAAAATGTTGTCATCATATTTTCCAAACTGAATTGGCTGCTGCTGCTGCTGCTGCTGCCGCTGCTGCCACGGCTGCCGCCTATTGCAGAGGTAGCTCTGCCAGAGGCGGTGGAACGATGAGACAGTGGGGAGCGGAGAGTGGCCCCCCGGTCAGACATGCTTGCAGCGGGTGTCTGCCGTTTGAAAGCCATGACAAGCTGGCTGCATAGCTTCTCTCTATAATAAGCCAATTTTGCCTCCCTCTCGGAAGGCGCAAAAAACTCCCCCATTCTGGCTTTATACCGAGGGTCTAAAAGTGTGGCTATCCAGTAGTCATCTCTTTGCTTCATGCTAACAATACGACAGTCAGCGCGCAAGTAACGAAGCATACAGCTCGCCATCCTGGCCAGCGTTTCAGAGGGCCCGGTTGGTTCCATCTCCGCCCCATACTGCCATGGTTGTCCATCATCAAGGTCGTCGTCAGACTCGTCATCACCACCATCACTGTCATGTTGTGCGGCTGCCTCGTCCCCTATCCCTTCCTGTGATTCCATCTCCAAATCCAGCTCCTCTTCAGGTCCTGTTTCCTCATCCTCCTCCTCCTCCTCAACATCCATAGCCAGATGTGATCCTTCCTCCATCCTTTGCTGAATCATCGCTGTGAGCGTTTGCTCCATAATGAATATCAGCGGCATAACATCGTTCATTCCGCTAGCGTCACGGCTCACAAATCGTGTGGCCTCTTCAAAGGGCCTCAAAACGCGACATGCGTCTCTAACCAGCTGCCAGTGCCTGAGCTCGAAATTACACTGGCTCCAAACGCTGCCCGTCTGCTGCATCAGGAAATCATTCACGGCTTTCCGCTGTTCGTACAGACGGTCCAACATGTGCAGGGTGGAATTCCATCGTGTTGGAACGTCGCAAATCAGGCTGTGTTCTGGGAGATTGTTTTGACGCTGCAAGTCCAGGAGGGCGTGCTTAAATGCATACGAACGTCTAAAGCGAACGCAAACCCTCCTGGACATGGCCAGCACACCCTTCAAACCAACATATGACTTTAAGAAGCGTGTTATGACCAGATTGATCACATGTGCCATGCAAGGAGCGTGTGTCAGGTGACCTAGACGCAGTGCAGCCACAACGTTCTTGCCGTTATCAGAGACAACATTGCCCAGTGTGAGTTTCAGAGGAGACAGCCAGCGTGCGATTTCCTCCTTGATGCACAGCAGCAGCTCCTGCCCTGTGTGGCTTTTCTCGCCCAGGCTCAGCAGGTGTAAGACAGCGTTGTGGCGCTTCACCTTGCACCTATGAAAAGAGGAGGGAGGAGGAGTGGAAGATACGCTGTGTCCTGTCGGGGACGGGAAGACCTCCAAGGAGGAAGGCAAGGAGGAGGAGGAGGAGTAGGAGGAGAAGGATGGTAGGCGCCTGGTGTCCGGAGTTGAACTAGAAACATACAAGCGTGGAGGTGGTAATGCCTGGCATTGCTGCGGTGGTGCATCGGACTGCAAAATATTGACCCAGTGGGCCGTGAAAGACATGTACTGTCCCTGCCCATAGTTGCTGCTCCACGTGTCGACGGTGGCATGTACCCTGCTGCACACGGATAATTGCAAGGACTTGGACACCTTTTCCTCCACATGCTTGTGCAAGGCAGGGACAGCTGTTTTGGAGAAGTAATGTCGGCTAGGTATTCGCCACCTAGGCTGAGCGCACGCCATCAATTGCTTGAAGCCGGCGGAGTCGACCAGGTGGTATGGCAGCGACTGCACCACCAACAACTTTGCCAGGTGTGAATTAAGCCGCACGACAAGTGGATGACTGGGTATATATTGTTGCTTATTGGACAACGATTCCGTAATGGATAACTGACGGGACATAGGAGGAGCACTAGATGACAGTGATGATGATGATGACAACGACATGGTGGATAAGGCCTGGCTACTACTTAGATGACAGGGACTCGGAGCAGCAGCAGCAGCGGAAGAGGGGTCTTCATTAGATGTACATGATGGTGGGGCATGTTGATTGTCCCACATGGCCTTGTGATGCCGTTCCATGTGTTTACGTAGAGCAGTAGTTCCTACATTGCTGCCCTGCCCACGCCTTACTTTCTGCTTGCAGATACGGCACTGTGCCATGTTTTCCTCCTCTGGGAAGGTACAGAAAAATTGCCACACGGCAGAGTACCGTAAAGAGGTAGTACCACGTCCACCACCACCACCACCACCACAACCACCCGAGCTTGCCCCTTGTCTGGCAGGCTTTTTTCGGGAACCTACACCAGCATCTGTGTCGCCGTCACCGGCTCCTGAGCTGACCCTACCGCTGCAACGTTTTGCAGATTGACTTCTGCCCCTACCTCGGCTTGGCTGTTTATCACATCCAGTGCCGCCACTACTACCCTCCTCCTCTGACGCCGTCATCACCTCGTCACCTGGTTCCCACGTCCTGTCTAAAACAACATCATCATCATAGCCTTCCTCATCATCCCCGCCACTTCTGTCACTGTGTTGTGAATGTGATGTGACATCATGGCGGGCTCCATGCCCCCCCTCATTACTGCGTCTGCCACCACGGCTACCACCACCAACACCCCCACTACCGCAGCTATGCGTCTCGGTCACCGCTTCCACCTCCACCACCGCCGCAACACACTCCGTTGGCTGACTCGCGGAAAACAAATCATCATCATCACTATGTTGTTCAGTATCTTCCTTCGCACCCGAGGAGATGTCTCTTAGGACTCTCAGGAAAGATGGCTTCCCGCTAGGAAGGGGGAGCGAAGACATAGATGATGGAATGGAAACGCTAGAAATACCTATATTACTACTGTCACCGTGCCAAGGAACTGTAGAGGATCTGGAATCCAACGAAACCTGGCTTGAAGCCAGATCGTCAGAGTCTTCCTGCTGAGATGACCGCGAGCCAGCCAACCAGTCCACAATGGCCGTATTGTCTAAAGTAACCCGCCCACCGGAGGAGATGGACAAGTCTGGCTTGCTGATACTACTACTAGCAGGCACATGGCAGCTGCTACTAGTGGAACTGGGCACATGTCTTGTGCCACAAATGCTGCTACTGGGTCTGGCACCAACAGATCCAACATTTGGACTGGAAGAGGAGACGGCATGGGTGTTTCTTCCTCTACCCCGTCCTTTCACAACCTTTTTTTTCCCAGACATTTCAGAGCCCCTTTTAAAAGCGTATTCACACACGGACACTGGCTTGGCAAATGGCAATGAATGAGAATTTCAATCAGCCTCGCTGCAGTGCACTCAGGGAATGCTGGGCCTTGTAGTACTACTAGGCTGCCTGTATGGCAAGTTGGATTGTTATTCCAGGGATGAGCCCCTTTTAAAAGCGTATTCACACACGGACACTGGCTTGGCAAATGGCAATGAATGAGAATTTCAATCAGCCTCGCTGCAGTGCACTCAGGGAATGCTGGGCCTTGTAGTACTACTAGGCTGCCTGTATGGCAAGTTGGATTGTTATTCCAGGGATGAGCCCCTTTTAAAAGCGTATTCACACACGGACACTGGCTTGGCAAATGGCAATGAATGAGAATTTCAATCAGCCTCGCTGCAGTGCACTCAGGGAATGCTGGGCCTTGTAGTACTACTACTACCACTACTACAAAGGCTGCCTGTATTGCAAGTTGGATGCAATGGGGATGAGCCCCTTCTAAAAGCGTATTCACACACGGACACTGGCTTGGCAAATGGCAATGAATGAGAATTTCAATCAGCCTCGCTGCAGTGCACTCAGGGAATGCTGGGCGTTGTAGTACTTCTAGGCTGCCTGTATGGCAAGTTGGATTGTTATCCTGTTAATAACGGCCAGGGATGAGCCCCTTTTAAAAGCGTATTCACACACGGACACTGGCTTGGCAAATGGCAATGAATGAGAATTTCAATCAGCCTCGCTGCAGTGCACTCAGGGAATGCTGGGCCTTGTAGTACTACTACTACCACTACTACAAAGGCTGCCTGTATTGCAAGTTGGATGCAATGGGGATGAGCCCCTTCTAAAAGCGTATTCACACACGGACACTGGCTTGGCAAATGGCAATGAATGAGAATTTCAATCAGCCTCGCTGCAGTGCACTCAGGGAATGCTGGGCCTTGTAGTACTACTAGGCTGCCTGTATGGCAAGTTGGATTGTTATTCCAGGGATGAGCCCCTTTTAAAAGCGTATTCACACACGGACACTGGCTTGGCAAATGGCAATGAATGAGAATTTCAATCAGCCTCGCTGCAGTGCACTCAGGGAATGCTGGGCCTTGTAGTACTACTACTACCACTACTACAAAGGCTGCCTGTATTGCAAGTTGGATGCAATGGGGATGAGCCCCTTCTAAAAGCGTATTCACACACGGACACTGGCTTGGCAAATGGCAATGAATGAGAATTTCAATCAGCCTCGCTGCAGTGCACTCAGGGAATGCTGGGCGTTGTAGTACTTCTAGGCTGCCTGTATGGCAAGTTGGATTGTTATCCTGTTAATAACGGCCAGGGATGAGCCCCTTTTAAAAGCGTATTCACACACGGACACTGGCTTGGCAAATGGCAATGAATGAGAATTTCAATCAGCCTCGCTGCAGTGCACTCAGGGAATGCTGGGCCTTGTAGTACTACTACTACCACTACTACAAAGGCTGCCTGTATTGCAAGTTGGATGCAATGGGGATGAGCCCCTTCTAAAAGCGTATTCACACACGGACACTGGCTTGGCAAATGGCAATGAATGAGAATTTCAATCAGCCTCGCTGCAGTGCACTCAGGGAATGCTGGGCCTTGTAGTACTACTAGGCTGCCTGTATGGCAAGTTGGATTGTTATTCCAGGGATGAGCCCCTTTTAAAAGCGTATTCACACACGGACACTGGCTTGGCAAATGGCAATGAATGAGAATTTCAATCAGCCTCGCTGCAGTGCACTCAGGGAATGCTGGGCGTTGTAGTACTTCTAGGCTGCCTGTATGGCAAGTTGGATTGTTATTCCAGGGATGAGCCCCTTTTAAAAGCGTATTCACACACGGACACTGGCTTGGCAAATGGCAATGAATGAGAATTTCAATCAGCCTCGCTGCAGTGCACTCAGGGAATGCTGGGCGTTGTAGTACTTCTAGGCTGCCTGTATGGCAAGTTGGATTGTTATCCTGTTAATAACGGCCAGGGATGAGCCCCTTTTAAAAGCGTATTCACACACGGACACTGGCTTGGCAAATGGCAATGAATGAGAATTTCAATCAGCCTCGCTGCAGTGCACTCAGGGAATGCTGGGCCTTGTAGTACTACTACTACCACTACTACAAAGGCTGCCTGTATTGCAAGTTGGATGCAATGGGGATGAGCCCCTTCTAAAAGCGTATTCACACACGGACACTGGCTTGGCAAATGGCAATGAATGAGAATTTCAATCAGCCTCGCTGCAGTGCACTCAGGGAATGCTGGGCCTTGTAGTACTACTACCACTACTACAAAGGCTGCCTGTATTGCAAGTTGGATGCAATGGGGATGAGCCCCTTCTAAAAGCGTATTCACACACGGACACTGGCTTGGCAAATGGCAATGAATGAGAATTTCAATCAGCCTCGCTGCAGTGCACTCAGGGAATGCTGGGCCTTGTAGTACTACTAGGCTGCCTGTATGGCAAGTTGGATTGTTATTCCAGGGATGAGCCCCTTTTAAAAGCGTATTCACACACGGACACTGGCTTGGCAAATGGCAATGAATGAGAATTTCAATCAGCCTCGCTGCAGTGCACTCAGGGAATGCTGGGCCTTGTAGTACTACTAGGCTGCCTGTATGGCAAGTTGGATTGTTATTCCAGGGATGAGCCCCTTTTAAAAGCGTATTCACACACGGACACTGGCTTGGCAAATGGCAATGAATGAGAATTTCAATCAGCCTCGCTGCAGTGCACTCAGGGAATGCTGGGCCTTGTAGTACTACTACTACCACTACTACAAAGGCTGCCTGTATTGCAAGTTGGATGCAATGGGGATGAGCCCCTTCTAAAAGCGTATTCACACACGGACACTGGCTTGGCAAATGGCAATGAATGAGAATTTCAATCAGCCTCGCTGCAGTGCACTCAGGGAATGCTGGGCCTTGTAGTACTACTACCACTACTACAAAGGCTGCCTGTATTGCAAGTTGGATGCAATGGGGATGAGCCCCTTCTAAAAGCGTATTCACACACGGACACTGGCTTGGCAAATGGCAATGAATGAGAATTTCAATCAGCCTCGCTGCAGTGCACTCAGGGAATGCTGGGCCTTGTAGTACTACTAGGCTGCCTGTATGGCAAGTTGGATTGTTATTCCAGGGATGAGCCCCTTTTAAAAGCGTATTCACACACGGACACTGGCTTGGCAAATGGCAATGAATGAGAATTTCAATCAGCCTCGCTGCAGTGCACTCAGGGAATGCTGGGCCTTGTAGTACTACTAGGCTGCCTGTATGGCAAGTTGGATTGTTATTCCAGGGATGAGCCCCTTTTAAAAGCGTATTCACACACGGACACTGGCTTGGCAAATGGCAATGAATGAGAATTTCAATCAGCCTCGCTGCAGTGCACTCAGGGAATGCTGGGCCTTGTAGTACTACTACTACCACTACTACAAAGGCTGCCTGTATTGCAAGTTGGATGCAATGGGGATGAGCCCCTTCTAAAAGCGTATTCACACACGGACACTGGCTTGGCAAATGGCAATGAATGAGAATTTCAATCAGCCTCGCTGCAGTGCACTCAGGGAATGCTGGGCGTTGTAGTACTTCTAGGCTGCCTGTATGGCAAGTTGGATTGTTATCCTGTTAATAACGGCCAGGGATGAGCCCCTTTTAAAAGCGTATTCACACACGGACACTGGCTTGGCAAATGGCAATGAATGAGAATTTCAATCAGCCTCGCTGCAGTGCACTCAGGGAATGCTGGGCCTTGTAGTACTACTACTACCACTACTACAAAGGCTGCCTGTATTGCAAGTTGGATGCAATGGGGATGAGCCCCTTCTAAAAGCGTATTCACACACGGACACTGGCTTGGCAAATGGCAATGAATGAGAATTTCAATCAGCCTCGCTGCAGTGCACTCAGGGAATGCTGGGCCTTGTAGTACTACTAGGCTGCCTGTATGGCAAGTTGGATTGTTATTCCAGGGATGAGCCCCTTTTAAAAGCGTATTCACACACGGACACTGGCTTGGCAAATGGCAATGAATGAGAATTTCAATCAGCCTCGCTGCAGTGCACTCAGGGAATGCTGGGCCTTGTAGTACTACTACTACCACTACTACAAAGGCTGCCTGTATTGCAAGTTGGATGCAATGGGGATGAGCCCCTTCTAAAAGCGTATTCACACACGGACACTGGCTTGGCAAATGGCAATGAATGAGAATTTCAATCAGCCTCGCTGCAGTGCACTCAGGGAATGCTGGGCGTTGTAGTACTTCTAGGCTGCCTGTATGGCAAGTTGGATTGTTATCCTGTTAATAACGGCCAGGGATGAGCCCCTTTTAAAAGCGTATTCACACACGGACACTGGCTTGGCAAATGGCAATGAATGAGAATTTCAATCAGCCTCGCTGCAGTGCACTCAGGGAATGCTGGGCCTTGTAGTACTACTACTACCACTACTACAAAGGCTGCCTGTATTGCAAGTTGGATGCAATGGGGATGAGCCCCTTCTAAAAGCGTATTCACACACGGACACTGGCTTGGCAAATGGCAATGAATGAGAATTTCAATCAGCCTCGCTGCAGTGCACTCAGGGAATGCTGGGCCTTGTAGTACTACTAGGCTGCCTGTATGGCAAGTTGGATTGTTATTCCAGGGATGAGCCCCTTTTAAAAGCGTATTCACACACGGACACTGGCTTGGCAAATGGCAATGAATGAGAATTTCAATCAGCCTCGCTGCAGTGCACTCAGGGAATGCTGGGCGTTGTAGTACTTCTAGGCTGCCTGTATGGCAAGTTGGATTGTTATTCCAGGGATGAGCCCCTTTTAAAAGCGTATTCACACACGGACACTGGCTTGGCAAATGGCAATGAATGAGAATTTCAATCAGCCTCGCTGCAGTGCACTCAGGGAATGCTGGGCGTTGTAGTACTTCTAGGCTGCCTGTATGGCAAGTTGGATTGTTATCCTGTTAATAACGGCCAGGGATGAGCCCCTTTTAAAAGCGTATTCACACACGGACACTGGCTTGGCAAATGGCAATGAATGAGAATTTCAATCAGCCTCGCTGCAGTGCACTCAGGGAATGCTGGGCCTTGTAGTACTACTACTACCACTACTACAAAGGCTGCCTGTATTGCAAGTTGGATGCAATGGGGATGAGCCCCTTCTAAAAGCGTATTCACACACGGACACTGGCTTGGCAAATGGCAATGAATGAGAATTTCAATCAGCCTCGCTGCAGTGCACTCAGGGAATGCTGGGCGTTGTAGTACTTCTAGGCTGCCTGTATGGCAAGTTGGATTGTTATTCCAGGGATGAGCCCCTTTTAAAAGCGTATTCACACACGGACACTGGCTTGGCAAATGGCAATGAATGAGAATTTCAATCAGCCTCGCTGCAGTGCACTCAGGGAATGCTGGGCCTTATAGTACTACTAGGCTGCCTGTATTGCAAGTTGGATGCAACGGGGATGAGCCCCTTATAAAAGCGTATTCACACACTGGCTGAGTAGTGAGTAGTGGATGAGCCCCTTCGATTTCTGAATTCCTGCCTTTTAGATTCCTAAAGCTTTCCCTTACTGCACAGAGATGCTATTCCTACAGCTCCTGTCTGTAAAATGGCCGCTGAGCTCCGTGCATAGACTTTTATTGCAGGCTTGAGCCCGCCCCTATGCTGCCTCCCGATAGGCTGGGAGAGCCGTTTGCAAGGCATTATGGGGTAGCCTGATGTCAGGTGATCTTCTGTAATCCTCCATTTTAGATGTAACATGTGGCAGGCGCCAAAATGTAGCCGGGTTCGGTCAAAACGGGTTCGGCCGAACCCGGTAAAGTTCGGATTCGCTGCGAACCGAACTTTTCCTGAAGTTCGGACCGAAACCGGGTTCGGTTGTCCCGGTTCGCTCATCTCTACCCATAAGCACTGTTGTTTTTCTCCTTGTCTTCATGCTACTGTTGCTTAACATGCATACCTACTGTTTTGGGTGTACTTTGGGCTTCTTTGCAGAGATCCCTCATGTTTCTATTGACTCACTGTCTGTTTTATTGTTTAATGCTTTATTATTTACAAGTGTTTTCCTCTTTTAGGTTTTACTCAACATTAGTACATATACTGTAATGTATTTATATGATGTGGTTAATATAGATGTTATAGCTCTGGTTTACACCACAATGTCCTGGTTGACTTGCACATGCGCTTTCGATCAGGAAACCTCTCCTCCTCCCCCTCCCTAGCAATACCGTCATACGTTGTTTTACTGTCAAACTTTACAACCTCCCTAGTACCTCTTCAAAGGCGCTGACGAACAGCAGATAAATAGTTACTATTAGGGCATGACCACACGTGGCGGATTTCCTCCGCAACTGTCCGCATCAATGCCGCACAGAATCTGCGTTGCAGATTCTGCTGCGGATCTGCACAAAATGTGCAGAAAATTGATGCGGACTAGCTGCTGCGGACTGCGGTAAAAGTACTTCCCTTCTCCCTATTCAGTGCAGGATAGAGAGAAGGGACAGCACTTTCCCTTGTGAAAGTCAAAGAAATTCATACTTACCGCCCGTTGTCTTGGTGACGCGTCCCTCCTTCGGCATCCAGCCCGATCTCCCTGGATGACGCGGCAGTCCATGTGACCGCTGCAGCCTGTTATTAGCCTGTGATTGGCTGTAGCCGTCACTTAGACTGAAACGTCATCCTGGGAGGCCGGACTGGAGACAGAAGCAGGGAGTTCTCGGTAAGTATGAACTTCATTTTTTTTTACAGATACATGTTTATTGGGATCGGTAGTCACTGTCCCGGGTGCAGAAACAGTTACTGCCGATCGCTTAACTCTTTCAGCACCCTGGACAGTGACTATTTACTGACGTCTCCTAGCAACGCTCCCGTCATTACGGGAGCCCCATTGACTTCCTCAGTCTGGCTGTAGACCTAGAAATACATAGGTCCAGCCAGAATGAAGAAATGTCAAGTTAAAAAAGCAAGACGGATCCGCAGCACACATAACATGGGCATGACAGCTGCGGACTTCATTGCGGAAATTAGAATCTCCATTGAAGTCAATGGAGAAATTCCGCCATGAGTCCGCCACTGCTCCGCAACAGACAGAGCATGCTGCGGACACCAAATTCCGCTCCGCAGCCTATACTCCGCAGCGGAATTTTACGCCTCGTCTAAACGAACACTGCTAAATTAAAGTGTAAGTCAATGGACAAACGGCTCCGCTGCGGATTAACGCTGCGGAGTGTCCGCAGCGGAATTTAAGTGAAATTCCGCCACGTGTGAACCCAGCCTTAGTATTTAAAACCTACTTGGTTTTTTCGAGCACTAGTCCGGAGCTCCTTATTTTTGTGTTCACCCCCCTCCCTCCCATCCTAGTCTAACAAAATAGCATCTGGACACGTGGGCTTCACGTCCATTCCCCGTCCAACTGTAATAAGGGCAGATGTCACCATGTCTACTTTTAATGTTAAGGGTATGACTGCACCTAATAAAAGACACCACATTGTTCTACTTTTTTTAAAAATGAATGTGCACATAACCTTTCTGCAAGATACACATTTTAAAGCTACTAAGATTCCCCAGATCTCCAGACACCACTCATCAAGTTGGTATCATAGCTGTCACCCGACATCAGCTTCCAAGGGTGTCACTAGCGTTATTCATGAATCTATACCTTTCCGACTGAGACAGCGACACACTGATGCAAAGGTTAGGGTCCTTTTTTTGAAGGGAAATATTGCTTCTGCTACCTATACTCTGGCGAATATTTATGCTCCAACTACCCACCAAATTTCCTGGCTCCTGAAAGCGTTAGATGATTTGAAACTTTTAGCAGAAGACCAAATTATCCTAGGTGGTGACCATAATGTGGTTTTAAATACCTTTTTAGATTCCTCTTCTAAGAAATCAAGCATATCGCAACGTGACTTGAGTAAATTGCATACTAAACTCCACAATCTGGGACTTCACAATGTCTGGAGATCTCATTTCCCTACTGCCAAAGACTTTACTTTTTTCTTACCCATCCACCTTTCATACCAGAGATTAGATTACATCTTTGTTTCTACTCCCTTGTTGCCATGCTCCACTAGCCCAATTATAGGGATTATCACAGTTTCGAACCATGCTCCCTCCTCAGTCACTGTGTCGCTGTCGTCGCTATCTCCTAAGGAGTGGAGGTGGCAGTTAAATGAGTCACTTTTGAATAAAGCCAGTCATTGTGACCACATCAAACAACACCTTTCCACCTTGTTTGAAATCAATTCCCAAGACAATAGCAACCACCCTATGATATGGGAAACGCAAAAATCCTATGTTAGAGGTATCTTAATTGCTTTGGGTTCCAAAATCAAGAAGGACAAGTAAAGGGAAGTTGATTTCTTGTTGGTACCGATAGTGTCAATGTATTGTATTCACAATAGATCAGCATCTCTCTTAGCTCAGGAGGACCTGTCCAAATTGAGAGAATCTCTTAAAGGGTTTTTAAATGCTAAGGCTGCAAAAACATATCTTTATTTCCAACACCGAATATATGTTCATGGTAATAAGGGTGGAAAACTTATGTCTCACTTAATTAAAAAAGCTAGGGAATGCTCTCACATAGCCTCAGTCAAAGATGAACTAGGCAATCCTTTCTCTGACACCAAAGACATTGCACAGACATTCCAATCTTTTTACTCCAGACTTTATAATTTAACAGACTCTGAGCCTACGGACTCTAATTTTTGTAAAAAGGAAACTATTGAAGCTTCATAGATTCAGACTCTGATGCTAAATTTGTAGCGCTGGTTACTATATAAGAATTGCAAAATGTAATAGCTAGTTTTCCCCAGGGAAAAAGTCTGGGTCCAGATGGATTTCCATTAATTTACTATAGAAAATTCCAAGATGTCCTCCTTCCTGGCTTTATGCAGTTATGTAACAATTTATTACAAGGGGGTAGATTACCTAAACAGACACAAGAAGCACATGCGGTGCTTACACCTAAGGAAGGGAAAGACCCTCAACTGTGAGGAAGTTACAGACCAATCTCACTATTAAATGTAGATTTAAAAATCTGGGCCAAACTCTTTGCCTCCAGGCTGAGACCCTTAATGCCCCTTCTTGTACATAATGAACAATCAGGCTTTGTTGTCTGAAGGGAGGGTAAAGATAACACTGCCAAACTTTTCAGGGCCATTCATTTAGCTCATAAGACGAACACACCTCTTGTTCTTCTCAGCATAGACGTGGAAAAAGCATTTGATAGAGTCAATTGGGCTTTCATGAGGGCCACCTTGGAAAAATTTAACCTACCGACAATTTTTATAGAAGCAATTTTTACCTTATATACACAATCTCATGCAAGATTGAAGGTCAACGGGTCTCTATCTCCTGCTTTTGAGATCTCAAATGCGACACAACCGGGTTGCCCCCTTTCCCCTTCCTTGTTCGTTCTAGTGGTCGAGACGCTTCTTCAATGTGTAAGGCAGGCACCGGATGTGAGAGGCATAGAGTTTGGCTCAACGCAATTACAGGTCACAGCCTTTGCTGATGCCCTCTTATTCTTAGTCACTAATCCCCAGCTTGGCCTCCCCAAAGTTACAACTATATTGAATCAATATGGGAGCATCTCTAATTTCAAAGTAAATTTTAATAAGTCCAAAGTGTTAAATATTACTCTCCCGCAGGCTGACATGTTAACTTTGCAATCGACATCCCCTTTTCTCTGGTCCAAAAACACCATTAAATATGTAGGAATTCGTTTATCGAGTAAGTGCTCTTATTTATTCCATTTAAACTACCCGCCTCTTCTTGCAGAAGTGACTAAGTTAACTAAAGAGTATAATATTCCCCTTCTATCATGGTTAGGCAGAAATAACCTATTAAAAACTTACATTGTACCCAAGATTCTGTATGTGCTACAAATGGTCCCTATAGGACTTCCACAAACGTTCTTCAAATCATTACGAGGGATATTCTCTAAATTTCTCTGGAACCATAAGAGACCTAGACTTTCCCACTCACTCTTGACAACTAAAAAAGTAGCTGGAGGTATTGGATTGCCAGACATGCATTTATACTATAAAGCTATTCAACTCAATAGATGGATGGAACTAGTTAAGCCTTCCAGAGACCAAACCATTGCACTTGTTACGAAGTCCTTGTGGGATACATTGTTTAATACGATTCTCTGTAGACCCGAACCAAAATTGTTTCGGAAGCTCTCATTTGATCCCCTGACCAAAGGAATGTGTGAGGTCTGGCACTACCTACATCCCTCCCTCATGCCCTCAACTTTACCTTGCTTACCGATGGGGCTCATACCTGACCTTTTAAACATAGGCACAACAGCGTATCCAGACTTATGGGAAGCTCTTAATAGATAGTCTGTCCGAGAAATTCTAGGTAACCATAAAGTGCCGGATGAACACCACTTTCATACACTTCTACTGGGAATGAGTCTCACATTCTTACATTAAATCCACTTCAGGAAATTATGTTCACAGTTTTTAATTCTTCATTCCCCACTCATGGACGTGAATGAAATGGAAAAGATATTGTTAGCTCAGACTTCCAACACCAGGAAAATGTAATATTTATATAATGTCTTAGTGGTTCCTCATCTGTCAAACCAAACTTTATTTCATCTTGGAAAAAGGAGACAGAAACCCCCTTCTCTGATTATGAAACAAAATTAATGCTTTAGAATTCACATGGTTTCTCGAACTGTGTACACCTGCAGGAAAACCACTATAAGCTCTTATCCAGTTGGTATAGAACTCCTGAGTTCTGACATACCCATAACATGGTGGATTCAGCAGATTGTTGGAGATGCAAAGCTGGCATTGGCACATACGCACACATCTGGTGGTCCTGCCCCGTTATAACTCCCTTTTGGGATCAGATTGGAGATATGATCAGACAGATCACTGGTATTGACTTACTCCTTTCATTTGACTGCTTTCTATAACCTTCCGGACTGAATAAGGCATCAAAACGTAACTTATCCACACATTTGATCACTGCCGCGAAAACCCTGGTCCCGCTTTATTGGTTGCAGACTCAACCACCCTCCCTGCAAACTTGGTTAACTAAAGCAGTTCAAATTTGTCGATTCAAAGAATTGTCCAGCTGGTCCGATAGAATGCATGATGCCTTTCTTAAAATTTGGCAGCCTTGGATTAATTTACAGACCCCTTCACAACAACCATCTGTCACAAAGTGTTTAATTCTCTTGCCAAATAAGTTGTTGTCTCCTCTCTCTTGTGATTGACATGTAGTCCAATGGGTGGACGTAGATCCTCTCATATCTCTCCCCCTCCCCCCCCCTCACACCTGCTTCTTTTCTGTATCCCTCCACCTCCCCTCTGGTAATGCTGTATGGTATATTGCTCTTTATACGAGATTGATGTATATATGAGTTTTATTCATATTGTGTACTGCTCCCAGAGTTCTATTAAACTGATCATATACTTACTTCTGTACCCGCAGAAATTACTTGACAGTGTTCTATACACGTAATTTCTTTTTGTATTTTTGTATTTTCATAGATTTCAGTATCACTTGTATAAATTGTTATTTCCGATTTATGTGATGTTACAGAAAAGCAATGAAATATAAATAAAGAATGATTAAAAAAAAAATAGAATAAAAACTGAGCAAAACTTTGAATGCACCACATGAAAACTACACTTCAAGGGGTCTAGTTTCCATAATAGGGTCACTTTTAAGGGGTTTTCCCTGTACTCGTCCTCAGAAGCACTGCAAATGCGACATTGTGCCCAGAAACTAATCCAGCAAAATGTACATGCCAAATAGTGCTCCTGACATTCTGAGCCCTGCCGTTTGTCGAACAAGCAGTTTATGACCACATATGGTGTATTGCCGTAATCGGGAGAAATTTCTTTACAAATTATGGGTTGCTATTCCTTTTTTATTCCTTGTTAAAATTAAAAATACGTACCTTTTAATCGGATAAATGTGATTTTCAATTGCACAGCCTAATTCCACAAAATAGAGCAAAAAACCTGTGGGATCTAAATGTCCACTATACAGCTCAATAAGTTCCTTGAGGGGTGTAGTTTGCCAAATAGGGTCACTTTTGGCCCACAAGACCTCTTCAAACCGGACATGTTGCATATGAGGCCTCAAAATCCACTAGGTGCTTCTTTGCTTCGGAGGCCTGTTCTTCAGTCCATTAGTACACTAGGGCCACATGTGGGATATTTCTCAAAACTGAAGAATCTGGGCAATAAGTATTGATTGCATTCTCTGGTAAAAGCTTCTGTTTTACAGAAAAAAAAATTACTAAAAAGGATTTTCTGACAAAAAAAATTAAATTTGTAAATTTCACCTCTGTAAATTTACTTTGCTTTAAATTCCTGTGAAACACCTAAAGGGTTAATAAACTTTCTAAATGCTGTTTTGAATACTTTGAGGGGTCTAGTTTCTAAAATGGGTTGTTTATTGGGGTTTCTAATATATAGGTCCCTCAAAGCCTCTAGAGAACTGAACTGGTACCTAAAAAAAGAGGCTTTTGAAATTTTGAAAAATATGAGAAATTGCTACTTATGTTCTAAGCCTTGTAACGTCGTAGAAAAATAAAAGAATGTTCAAAAAATGATGCCAACATATAGTAGACATATGGTAAATGTGAACTAGTAACTATTTTGGGTGGTATAACCCTCTGTCTTTCATGTATTTATATTCAGAAAAATTCTATTTTTTTCAAATTTTCGCCAAAATTTGCTATTTTTCACAAATAAAAATTTAATATATCGACCAAATTTTATGACTAACATAAAGCCCAATGTCTCACGAGAAAACAATCTCAGAATCGCTTGAATAGGTTTAAGCATTCCTAAGTTATTACCACATAAAGTGAAATATGTCAGATTTTAAAAACGGGCTCTGAGCCTTAAGACCAAAACGAAGCTCGGTCCTTAAAGGACCAGTGTCACGAAAAAAAAAAATTTTAGACCAATTTGCTTTTAGTGTTTTATTAAATATTTTTTTATTTATTTGTGTGTTTGTGTTTTACTTTTTTTTATTTTTTCACTTTTTCTTGTCCATGGGGGCTGCCATTTTTTTTCCATCTCTGTATGTGTCGATTAACGACACATACAGACATGGAATACAGCACATACAGTCCCATAGTGAATGCGAACGGGGCCCGTTCCATCCACTATGCTGTACGCCGTCTGTGTGGGAACGACGCATGCGCCGCTCCCACACAGTCCAAATAGAACTGTGCAACGTCCGGCGCCATTTTCTTGTGGACCGGAAGTCGCGGCCGGACAGTAAGATACTACTTCCGGTCGCGGCTTCCGGACTGGTGCACTTGGAGCGGAGGTAGCAGAC
Source organism: Rhinoderma darwinii (assembly GCF_050947455.1). NCBI lineage: Eukaryota > Metazoa > Chordata > Amphibia > Anura > Rhinodermatidae > Rhinoderma > Rhinoderma darwinii. Next base: position 53,096,962 of record NC_134689.1, read on the forward strand.
GGAGCGGACGGACCGGAGGGAGCGGCGGTGGCGGCAGGAGCAGGTAAGTTAGGTCTGTGTATGTACGTGTTTTACTATGTGTTTACTACTGTATGTAAACCTACTACACTGTGTGTTAGCTCAAAAAATGGCGACACACAGTGTAGGAGGTTTGACCGTTCAATCCCCTCGTTTCTCCCGGCACTAGCCAGGATAAAGGAGGGGTGATTCTGAGAGCTCACTAGAGCGAGTGAGTTTTCTCAAATTTTGCAGCACAAAGCAATGTGGTTGCTTTACCACATGCAATGCTGCAATTTTGGGAATTGTTCCATCTAGTGACCAGCGCTTGGAAATATTATAAATTAGAATCTAATTTATAATATTTCCTGACTCGTGAAAAAAATTAAAAAATGAGAACAATGTTTAATCACCTATACACTAACTGTTTAACTAAAAAAAAATATATATTTTTCTAGCGACACATTCCCTTTAACCCTTTCACGCCGCAGCCCTTTTTCAGATTTTAATTTTCGTTTTTTCCTCCCCACCTTCCAAAAGCCATAACGCCTTTATTTTTCCGTCTATATAGTATTATGAGCGCTTGATTTTTGCGGGACGAGTTGTAGTTTTTCGTAGCACCATTTACTTTGCCATACAATGTACTAGGAAACGGGAAAAAAATTATTTGTGGGGTAGAAAGTGAAAAAAACACAGATTCCTCCATGGTTTTTTGCGCTGCATTTTTACGGAATTCACTGTGCAATTAAAACAACATGTTAATTTTATTCTATGGGTCAATACGATTACGCCGATACCAAATATATGTAGTTCTTTCTATATTTTACTACTTTTACAAGTAAAAACCTAAGTGTAAAAAAGAAAATTTATTTTGTTTCGCCAAATTCCGAGAGTCGTATCTTTTTTATTTTTCCGTCGATTAAGTGGTATAAGGGCTTATTTTTTGTGGGATAAGCTGTAGTTTTTAATAATACCATTTTGGTGTACATGCGACGGTTTGATCACTTTTTATTTCATTTTTTTGTGGGAGATTAGGTGAACAAAAAATAGAGATTCTGGCGTTTACAATTTTTTTTTACGGCGTTCACCGTGCGGGTTAAATAATGATATATTGTGATAGTTCAGACTTTTACGGACGCAGCGATACCAATTATGTATATTTATTTAATTTTTTACTATGCTTTAGGGGGAAAATGGGAAAAGGGGGGTTTTTTGAACTTTTAATTTTTTTATTTTTTTTTACACAAAAAAACAACTTTATTTAGCTAATTTTTCCTTTTTTTATTAGTCCCCCTAGGGGACTTCAACCAGCAATCATTTGATCGCTTGCACGATATACTGCAATACTAATGTATTGCAGTATATCGTGATTCTGCCGGAGGCAGAGCTTCATAGGAAAACAAAGATGGCGGACCTGGGGGACTTCGTCAGGCCCCCAGGCAGCCGTGCCAACCAACGACTCCCCCCGATCTCGCCGCGGGTGGGCCGTTGGGACGTTACAGGGGGTCGCCCCCCTGTTTTTAGTAATTTAAATGCCGCGATCTCTATTGAAAGCAGCATTTAACGGGTTAAACAAGCTTGATCGCGCTAAAACGCAATCCCGCTCGTAACCCGGAAGTGTTGGCTGTAACACACAGCCGATACACTCGCTCTATGGAACGGACTCAGCCCGTGAGCCCGCTCCATATTCCCCCACCCGGCGTGTGCTGTATATATACGGCGGATGTCATGAAGGGGTTAAGAGGTTAAAATCCGCAGCACGTCAATTTATCTTGCGTTTCCGCTTGTGAATTGTATCTGCCTAAAGCTATGGAAAATCGCACCAAAACCCGCAGCATGAAAACGTGCCGAAAAACGTATCAAAGTGTAAAAACCACACCAAATAACGCATAGAAAAATGCATGATTAGGTGCTGTTTTTACATGCAAATTTCCTTCATATTACTGTAGTTTTGGTGTGTACTTTCCGCAGCAAAATACGCAATGTGTGTATGTAGCCTAAGACTGTGTTGACACCTAAAATTAAACATCAGCACAATCTAAAGCTGGCCATACACACAACATGACCTTCTCCCGACTACCTAAAACAAGCCCACATGGCTTATGCCCAGAGTGCGTGTTTATTTTAATGGGGAGAGGGGACTAAACTGCTGCCAAGAACAAAGGATGGGGCATGTTGAAATCCAACATGTCCAATCCCTCTTTCCCCAAACATCTGCCATTAGGGGAGAGTTGGAGGCACTCATAGACATAAAATCGTTGGGCGATCTCGATGAAGTTAGCAGGTCCAGCCGACTTTTATCTTACATGTATCGCTAGCTTAAGTCATTGTGATATCCGTTGTTATGAATACCGCCAGGATCATGTTGAAAACATTTAAATGCTTGCACAATCCTACAGGTGAGGAGATGTTAGGGTTGGATATAAAGCCATGACTTTATATCCAAAGTGATTGTCCGACTGGATACAGTTTAATCTAGCAATTTGAACTTCACTACAGTAAGTGTAATAATTACCAGTCAGTGCAAACAAAAAGGACTGTGATTTATCTATAACTTGAACTAAGACATGTAAATATATGTTTAAAATTACCAAAATCAAAAAGTAATTTTTCATTAAGGGGAGATAGTAAGGTGTTATAGAGCCATTATACAAGAGACTGTATCTATTTTCCTATATGAAAGTGATGATGTATTCAGACAATAACTTGGACACTCTAAAAGAAAGAATCAATTAGATGTAACATTGTCTTGACAAAATCAACATGTTTTTATATACCAAAATCATCTAGACGGGTGCATCCTGGGGGGTGTCCCAGGCTTGGTATGGTTTCAGCTTCCCCTGTGCCTCTATGTTAACTGGTCTAAGTACTTAGAGCTGCTATGTATACCAGTTCACCTATTGGTCACGCTCCATATGTACTCCAGCACTTGTGCAGTGATATCAGCCCTCTCTTAATCTACGTCTTTGCCATCTGTGCATGTCTGCCTGTTGCTGTGCAATGCGCCATTCAGGCGCTGAGTCAATTATGTCATTCCTTCCGGTTTCAGGTATGGGCTGTAAATGTGAATCCCTGATGTATTAAAAGGGTATGAATCCTCGGCTCCAGTACCTTCAGAGTGCCTGAGAGCCGGGCTCTTTGTTTCTAATGTACTTGTTACTTTCCTGCGGGCAATTGTTGTGGCACTATTGTTTAGCTCTAGTATTTCTCTTTATCTTCTTCTTAGATGTCAAACCATCATGAAAGGTCTACCCATAAAAGGGCTCATATGCGTTATCACAGAGCATGTCTTACTTGTGAGCAGACATTACCTGAAGTTTATGCTGCTGACAAATGTGATGTTTGCCGCTCGCTGGCATTGTAGCGGAGTAGCAGTTTAATTTACTTCACTTCCTGGCAGAAAAAGAAGAGAAAAAAACAAGACACAGATTGTGTACAAATTGTAGTCAACCGTTACCTGACCAATGTTCTTCGAATGTGTGTAAGGATTACAGTTCCCCACAACAGGACGTGGTCACGGATCAAGAAGAACAGAAGATTTTCTATTGGATATTGATGTCATCTTCACATAGCAAGAAAAAAAAATGGCTTCTAAAAAAGACTTGGAGAAGTTTCTTCCTCATCCTTCTCAGAGTCCAAAGGCAAACTTTTTAGTTCAGATTCAGAATCTGATGTTGCCATCTCAGAAGACAATTTTCTTTTTTTTAAAAAAGGAAAATGCTGACAAATTAATTAAAACAGTCAAGAAAAGTATGAAACCAAGAAGACTGATTAGTGGTCTCAAGATAAAGAAAGTCTCTTATATTTTGCTAAGAGTAAGGCCGTGTCCTGCCAGGCCATCCGGTTTTTAACACTGTCATGGAGAAAGAGTGGAAGCATCTGTTTATAAGAATTGATTTAGGCTCAAGATTCAAAGCTGTATATAAGTTTGATCCATCTGAGAAGTGGGACACGCCAGCTAGAGTTGACCCAGCAATACCGAAAAAGTCAAAGAGGTCCTTCTTTCCTACTTATGACTGTCTAACTTATATAAGTATCCGATGGTCAAGAGTGCTGATTCCTATCTTAAGAAGTCCTACTCAAATCTAGCTTCTCTGAACAAGACTGCCATTGCTACAGTTCCATTTTCGCGGGCCTTAAGAGTCTGGTTGAGTCAACTTGGAAGAGATATTCAAGACGGGGCACTAGGAGAAGAACTTCTAGACCAGCTTTCATCTCTTAAATTAGATTACCTGTGCGATTTCCCATTGGATGTCCTTAGGGCATCTTCCAAGAATATTGCCTTGTCAAATATCAATTAGATAAGCTTCTGGAAGCAAATAAGGATGGGAAAAGTTTAGATTTTCCCCAAAGTAGCTATAGATCCCATATTAGCAAAGTAGGAACAGATTCCTTCTTCAAACCAGGATTCCACAGAAGAAATGAGCAAGCTAGATCAGACCAAAGATTTTGCAGACCTTTCTTGGACAAATCTAAGAAGAAATAAAAAAAATCCAGAACCTTCCTAGTCAGGATTCTGACGCTAGATGTTTGCTGAAAATAGGCGGCCGCTTAAAATTCTGCTATGCCTCATGGTTAAATATTACAACCGACAAGTATGTGCTTAAGATTGTCAGCAAAGGTTTTGCATTGGAATTCCACCATACTCCAACAGAAAGATTCCTTCTGAACAATTAAAGGTATCCATGTATAAATGCTATGGTGGAAGAGTTCTTAAACAAGAAAGCCTTAGAACCCATTCTAAAAGAAGAAAGAGGTCTCTGGGTGTATTCCAGAATTTTCCTAGTACCTAAACATGGGGAGAAATAGCGCCTAAATATAGATCTGCAATATGTCAACCGTTGTCTCAAAAAGATTCAATTCAAGATGGATACAATAAGATCTGTGACAAGCATTCTGCAACAAGACAATTTCATAGCGTCTTTAGATCTACATACTCCTATAAAAAGATTCTTTAGTATATTCTTCAGTATATCAGTTTGTCATAAGTGAGTTGTGAACCATCTACAATTCAAGGCCCTGCCTTTTAGCTTATCCCCTGCTCTCAGGATTTTCACAAAGGTAGCGACAGTCTTGGCTGCAGTTTTGCCCCTCCAGGGACTACAAATATTTCCATACCTAGATGACTGGCTTCTAGAGGCTCCATCAACATTTCTATTTCAGGATCAACTTTACAAAACAATCCTGTTGCTTCAGAATCTGGATTTTATCATAGAATGGGAGAAGTCAAATCCCAGTCCGTCCAAGAAGTAATTATTTCTGAGAATTCTGATAAACTCTAAGTCTCTGACGTTAGATCTGTCCACAGAAAAAAAGGATCATAATCCAGAGAGACGTTCATTTCCTCATCTCTGCAAGTTTCAGTACACAGTATAATGAAGACTCTGGGACATCCTACCGCTGTTATATATGCGGTACCTAGGGCCAAAGCTCATATCAGGGAATTATAGCAAGACAAGCTATCAACCTGGGATCTCGATTCAGGGAACCTTTGGTGCCTAGTCACCCTGACATCCAAAACAAAGAAGGATCTTGGACGGTGGTATGCGAACATCTCCAGAGGGAAGCATTTTCAATGCAGGAGCCCAGTAATGATCACAACAGATGTGTGTGTGATTTATCCTTATTGTTCAAAAGGATAACTTTCAAACCATTTATTGATTCAAATTTCAGTAATTCTTTCTGATCGGATTCTCCTAAGGACTATGCCCTCTTTCATACCAAAAGTGCCAACTTCTCAGAAACGCAATAGAGAAGCTTTTCTTCTAGATTTTTTCCCTCATCAAGTGGATGAGGAACAAGCATTGCTTCATACATTGGATGTTAAAAGTGCTATTGAGATTTATCTTAAAAGAACTGAAGATTTCAGAAATTCTGAGAAATTGTTTGTTCTTTTGCAGGAGCTAAAAAAAGGCCAAAAAGCTTCAAAAGACACGCTCGCCAGATGGATCAAGGGAGTGTATCTAGAAGCTTTTTTCCTGGAAGGAAATTTTCAGACTATTCACATTAAGGCTCATTCAAGACGTTTGACTGAAGCCTCTTAGGCAGAGAGAGTGGATGTCTCTCTGCTGGATGTTTGTAATGAAGTCTCCGGGGCTCCCCCATCTACTTTCATTACACATTACAGGCTTGACTTTAAAACAAAGCCTTTGCCACTGGCCTTCTAAGTGCAATATTGGATTCTTAAACACCGCCCCCCCCCCATAATGTGCTACTAAAATCCCTACTGTGCTGCCGAGGACGAAATAGGAAATATGGAATTTTGCTTTACTTGAGTCCGAAGACAGCACGGATTTACCCACCCAATAAAATGACAATTTGGCAGTAAGTCGGTCTATTTATTTACACAGTGTGTATGGGGTCTAAGGCTATCCATCTATCAAACTAATGTGCTCTGTTTAGTTGTAGGTGGGCTAGTACTAGGGAGGAGTCAAGGACAAGGTAATAACCACTCTGTGCTGCCTTCGGACTCAAGGAAGGCAAAATTCCAGGTAAACCAATTTTCACTTAGATGTGGTACCCCAAGACAGAACCTGTATCTTTTAATTTTTTTAGTTTTATGTAAGAGAAATGAGGGGATAATGCAAATTTCCTTCATTATTTCCTTTTGTAATTTATCATAATTAGTTTAACCGGACAAATTTATGTGAGGATACCAAAAATGTGCACTTTGCTCCACTGACATCATCGCTAAAATGCCGCAGTAGAAAGTTTAACATTTTTTTTAGCATGCCTCCTGCCTTTAGGTAATTTATGGGATCTATAAACAGGCACAAAGCACCCATGTATACAAAATTTTAGTTGTAGGCATAACTGCAGATAGGGCCGTTGATTGGGATACAAAAACTAGTGATATGGACAAATTATAGGCATTTATGTAAAATTCATCCATGTCACAAAAAATAGTCCTTGACAGTGTCTTGGGGAAGAGAAACATTTTCTGTTTCACAGGCTTTTTTATTTTATTTATCACTTTTACTTTTTTTTTAAATATTTTCTTGAATGGAGGAAAGGGCAACAACATGATGTGTGTCATCCCAGCATTCCGCTGTATGCACATCACATATAATATATTTATTTTGTGACAAGGAGCTGATCATTTCAGCTCCCTGACACTTCAGAAGATTAAGGCTGACCAGAAGCGTAGCTAGGGATTTAGCACAAGGGGCCCCATAATGCATGTTTACAACTGAAGAGGTGCATTCTAATTATATACCAGTCATCATCCCGGTATATAACCTCCCATCATCTCTGTATATAATCCCCATCATCCCTGAATATACCAGCCATCTTCCCTGTATATAACCCCCATCATCCCTGTATATGCAAGACATCATCCCTGTATATAACCCCTATCATCTCTGTATATACCAGCCTGGCTAGTATATACAGGTAAGATGGGGTTTTAAACAGGGAAGATGGCTGGTATATACAGGCATGGTGGCTGGTATACACAGGGATGATGGGGGTTAATGCAGGGATGATGGCTGGACTACCCATCATCCCTGTATATAACAACCATCATCCCTTTATATAACAACCATAATCCCTGTATATAACAACCATAATCCCTGTATATAATGACCATCATTCCTGTACATAAACCCCATCATCCCTGTATATACCAGCCAGACTACCCCTGCCATATAGGTTTGCTCACAGCATGACCCGAACAATGGTAAGGATATGCTGTTTCACAGAAAAAATCATACCACCCATCATCTTGCTGCAGATCAAATAGTGACTACAGTATTGATTAGAGGCAGAATAAACATTTACAATAAGTGACACACCGGTGACGTCTTTCCAGATTCTAGTTGTTCTTTTTCTCTCTTCTTCTCCATCCGGTCGTGACCTCTATGATGACTTCTCCGGCCACAGCCCATTTCTGCAGTTTGCCACTCAGAGTTCTTCAGCTTTTCACTTTTCAAACATTTCTGCACCTATAAATGAAGATAAAATTCTCATGGTGCCACACACGCACTAGAGGGAGGAGGTTTAAGAAAAAAATTAAAATAATAACAAATCCCTTTTATTATATATAAAAAGGGGGGTTGTTTTTACATTCCTATTGATGAATTTTATCTGACTCTTTTTTTCTAGTAGTTGCCATAGTTCTGACAAATTGGAAGATTTGTGTGCATTAATTGCTTGGTTTAGAATAGAGGGTAAAAAGGTTGTTGACATAAAGAAGACTGGAAAGAGTTAAAAAAATCATTTCTATGTCAATTTCTCAAAATAGAGAAAACAGTTGTAAATCTTCTAAGGAGTGGACGATCTGCCAAAATTACTGCTATACTGCCGTGACATCCAGGAAGTAAACAAAACATGTCAGCTAAGGTTAGGCTTCGCATATCCACAGTACAAAACAGACGATGAAAAAAGGGATTTATTACTGATCACCGATCATAAAGGGATGACATATCCTAATGATATGCCATTACTTTATGTCACGATCTGTGGGTATGTGGACCCACTGGGCCGTATCGCCGTAGAGGGACAGCAGCTGGCCAAACAGTGTACCAAGTCAATGTCTATATAGTTCAAGCACAAGGGTACCTGTGGCATTTCAGACAGTAGTAACGGCTAGGCTGAGATGGTACCTTGGTAGCAGACACCAGGCGTGGTGTAATACAGCAGGAGTGACCGATGGCTGGGTTCACACGACCTATTTTCAGACGTAAAATAGGGCTACAATACGTCGGCAAACATCTGCCCATTCATTTGAATGGGTTTGCCGACGTACTGTGCAGACAACCTGTTATTTACGCGTCGTAAAAATACAGCCTCGTCAAAAGAAGTGCAGGGCACTTCTTTCAGACGTAATTTGAGCCGTTCTTCATTGAACTCAATGAAGCACAGCTCAAAATTTACGGCTGTCAGAGAAGCCTCGCAAAATGGGAGGAGGAGCATTTACGTCTGAAACGAGGCAGCTGTTTTCTCCTGAAAACAGTCTGTCTTTTCAGACGTAAAAGCCTGCTACCGTGTGCACATACCCTAACTTTCCAAGGCACAGGAACAACAGTAGCACGGAATACAGGATACAGGTAGCAGCTACGGGAACACTGGGAACTGGAAAACACTAAGGAACCATTTGCAAGATTAACATGGGTAAACATAACAATATTCAGGAAATTAGTGAAAGGGCAGAGCTTTTTATAGTCCAGGGTGATTATTTTCATGTGCGTATGCTGGCCCTTTAAGGCCGGGCACAAGCCTGCGTGCGCACCCTACGGGACACACTAGAACGGAGCGTAAGTGAGCGCTGGCATCTCCTGGGGAGGAGATGTGGGCCAAAGCTCATAAATCCATGGCTGCGGCCATCGGGGGTGAGTAATCCCAACGGTCCGCGGGCGTGGACGCTACAGTATCACCCCCCTTACGCCCGCTCTTCTTGGGAGCAGAGCGAGAGAGGAACTTTTTAATGAGGCCATTAGCATTGAGGTTCTTTTCTGACTCCCAGGACCTCTACTATGGACCAAACCCCTTCCAATCCACCAAATAAAACGTTCTTCCTCCTACTTTTTGAAGTCCAGGATCTCCTTAACCTCGAATACATCGGAAGAACTGCTGGGAGCAATTGCAGGGCTAGGCATTTTTGTGTAGCAGTTCAGGACCACAGGCTTCAGGATGGACACATGAAAGGAGTTGGGGATCCTTAGGGTAGGAGGCAGCCGAAGCTTGTAAAAGACAGGATTGATTTGCTGTAGGATCTCAAAGGGTTCAAGGAATCTGGGAGCAAACTTGTATGACGGCATTCTCAGCCGCATATTCCTTGAGGATAGCCAGATCATGGTACCTGGAAGATACAAAGGCGGCTCTCTCCTCCTAGCATCTGCTTTTCACTTCATGCGATCGTCTGCCTGCAGAATAGAAGACCGGGTTTGCTGCCAGACCTGTAGAAAATCTCCAAATGCAGAGTTAGCTGCAGGTACCAGGGATGTAGCCGGAACAGGAAGAGGAATTTGAGGATGTTGGCCGTAGACAATGTAGAATGGTGTGTAGGTGGTGGACCCACTTGTGTGGTTGTTGCACGAGAACTGCATGGAGATGAAGTGGAGAAGATAATTCTCCATGATTTTGATAATCCTCTCGACCATTAGACCATTAGGCCATTAGACTGGAGATGATAGGCTGAAGAAAAGTCCAACTTCATGTCTAGGAGTTTACAGAGGACTCTCCAGAATTCCGAAGTGAACTGAACCTCCCGATCAGACACGATATGAAGAGGCAAACGCTGTGCTGGATGAAGAGATTCACCAGCTGAGGAGCAGAAGGTAGGCCAGTCAGTGGGATAAAATGAGCCATCTTCAAGAACCAGTCCACCACCACCCACACCGTATTTATCCTGCAGAGGAAGGAAGGTCAATGACAAATTGCATTCCTATATTATGCCTGGGAGCACTGGGCACAGGCAGATGTTGGAGCAGACCGGCAGGCTTGGAGTGAGCAACTTTGTTGGAAGCACACACAGTGCAGCGAGGGCCACTAGAGATGATAGGCAAACAGATCTCGGGTCTTACGAGCACCCACGTGCCTAGACAGTTTGGAACTGTGCCCCCATCGAAGGATTCTCCTTCTGTCAGCCAACCGCATAAAAGTCCTCCCTGGAGGGATGTCTCTAACTTGCAGAGGATTAACAGTAATAATACAGGACAGGTCTATGATACTTTGCGGAGACTTCATGGTGTCCTCTGTTTCAAACTACCTGGACAGGACATCGGCCCTCAGATTTTTTTCAGCGGGACGGTGGTGGAGCACAAATTGGAAGGGTGAAGAAAAGCGACCTCCTGGCTTGACGGGGGTTCAGCCGTTGGGCCGACTGGAGATAAGTGAGGTTCTTGTGGTCAGTATATATCAGGATGGGGTGAGTTGCACCCCTCCAGAGCCAATTTGATGGCCAGTAACTCCCAATCCCCAATGGAGTAATTGCGTTCTGCAGGAGAAAAAAGTCTAGAATAATAGCCACATACCACTGCCTTCCCTTTGGAACCTCTCTGGAACAGAAGTGCACCTGCACCCACAGATGAGGCGTCCACATCCAACGAAAACTGTCGAGATACGTAAGGATGATGGAGGGTTGAGGCTGATGTGAAGGCACTCTTAAGGCTATTTATTGCAGATTCTGCCTCTGGAGTCCACACCTTGGCGTTCATACCTTTTTTGGTGAGGGTAGAGATGGGAGCCGTCAGTGAGGAGAAGTTTGGGATAAACTGCCGATAGAAGTTGGCGAATCCCAAAAACCGCTGTATGGACCACAGGCCTTGAGGACGTGACCATTACAGGATGGACTTTACCTTCTCAGGATCCATCTTGAAGCCTTGGACCGAGATGATGTAGCCCAGGAAGGGTAGAGAATTCTTCTAAAAAATGCACTTCTCCAGCTTGGCATACAAACGATTCTCCCTTAATCGCAGCAGAACTTGACGGACATGCCTCCGATGAGTCATCGGATCCGGATAAACTAATATTATTGAGATAGACCACAACACAGACATAGAGGAGCTCTCGGAAGATATCATTGCCAAATTCCTGGAAGCTGTGGGAAAGTTACACAGACCGAAGAGCATTACCAGGTATTCATAGTGCCCATCACGAGTGTTGAATTCCATTTTCCATTCGTCACCCTGGCGGATCCGGATCAAATTGTAAGCCCCACGCAAGTCTAGTTTAGAAAAATCTTGGCTCCTCGTATGCGGTCAAATAGTTTGGAAATTAGTGGCAATGGATATTTGTTCCTGACCGTGATTTGATTGAGACCTTGGTAGTCAATGCAAGTGTAACGTCCGTGGTCACTGACCACGAACTCCTTCTATCCAGTCGACGCCCTTCTCTCCAAAGATGTCTGCACATACAGCCCTCCTGTTCCCCAGTGACCATCAGGGTGCGCTCGCGAGCTCAGTCCAGACTTAAGAATCCAAAGCGCACGCAGGTGGGATATTGAGCTGATTGCGCCCAGAGCACCCTGGGCTATAAGAAGGGATTTGCCCCTCCCTGCAATGCCTGAGCGTTGTTTGTCGTATCCAAAGTTTGTCTATGCAAATGGTCTCCTAGTGTTTTCCAGTTCCCAGTGTTCTCCGTACCTGTATCCTGTGCTATCCTGGTCAAGTGCCGTGCTGAGCTGTAGTCATGATGTGCTGTATTCCACGCCTGTCCTGCTACTCCACGCCTGACGTCTTCCTGCTGCCTAGTCCCAGTCGAGCCTGCCTTGCTACTGTCCGAGCTGCCACAGGTACACTATACGATCTATAGACTGTGACCTGCACCCTGTTGGCCAGCTGCCATACCGTCAAGGCAGTATGGCCCAGTGGGTCCATAAACCCAAAGTGACAGCAAGGTTGAAGAGATCTTTTTTCTTGACAAAGAAGAACCCGGCCCTAGCCAGGGAGGAGGATTTTCGTATGAAACCCCTCTCCAGATTCTCCTTTATATAGACTGACATAGACTGAGTCTCTGGCAAGGAGAGAGGGTATACCCGTCCACGGGGAGGAGACGCATTTGGAACCAGTTCAATGGGACAGTCATAAGCCCAGTGTGGGGGAAGCGTCTCAGCCTCCTCCTTGCTGAAGACATCCGCAAACTGAGAGAAATGTGGGGGCAATTCAGCCAATAAGGCAGAGGAGACTGGACAGGATGGATCTGCAACAGACAGCAGCTGCGACATTTGGAGGCGCATTGGAGAACCTCTCCGGAATTCCAGTCCAGGACTGGTGCATGTAATCGGAGTCAAGGCAGGCCCAGTAGGACAGGATTGACGGCTTTAGGCAAACAAGAAACAAAATAATTTCAGTATGAAGGGCTCCAACTTGGAGCTTCAGCAGCTTGGTTTCAGATACAATCGGGTCCGGTAGAGACAGTCCATTCATCGAAGCAACAGCCAAAGACGTCTCCAGAGGGACTGTGGGTAACTGGAGAAGATCCACTAGGTTTTTTTGGACGACGTTTGCTGAGGACACAGAGTCCAGATAGGCAGAGACCCAGTGCATCTTCTCGCCGGACACTATGGTCATGGGGATGGACAGTCTTGAAGAGAATTTTTTATTGAGTGCTGTTCCACCTAGGGTTGTCTCTACCAACCAATCCTAGGTATTGGAGTCTTTTTGGCTTCTGGGGACACAAACACACAACAAGGCCTCCGTGGCCGAAATAAAGACAAAGTCCCGAAGTGTGTCTGCGTTGTTTCTCCTGAGCTGACAATTTGACCTGCATAGGCTACTCTGGTGGAACAACTGGTGAGAGCAACAGGGATTGCTGGAAAGTAGAAGCCATCCTGGGGAATCTTCTCTCCCGACGAACCTCTTGGGATCGCTCCCAGATCCTTATTAAAATCTGTGTGGCAAGAAGAATGAGGTTATCCAGAGTAGGTGGCAGATCACGAGCGGCAAGTTCGTCTTTAATCTCGGAAGACAGTCCCAGAAAGAATGTAGCCTCCAAGGCCTCAATGTTCCAGGACAGCTCTGACCTCCAGGGTGCAATACTGAATGGCGTACTCGCCCACGGAGAGGTCTCCCTGGTGAAGGGTTAGCAGAGATGCAGCTGCTGACGTGACTCGTCCAGGTTCCTCAAATACCATGCGAAAACTCTGTAGGAAAAACTGGAAGTCACGGGTCTTTGCTCCCTTACGCTCCCAGATAGGATTCGCCCATGCTATGGACTTGCCTGTAAGGAGAGAGATGATGAAAGTGATCCTTACGCCATCAGAAGGAAATGCTCTGGCATGTAGACTGAAGTGGATCTGGCACTGGTTCAGAAATCTCCTGCTGATACTCGCTTCTCCGTCGTAGCAAGGAGGTAGTGGCAGCAAAAATAGGGAGTCGGCACCAATATCGACAGGAGGTGTAGTAGGAGGAGCAGCCGGAGCAACAGGAACAGGTGCCGTGATGGCTGCAGCTTGCGCATCCAGTCACTATGCAATGGAGTTCACTGCCAGGAGGAGTTGGTCTTGTCGTGACTGAAAGTCATGCAGGTCTGCCTGCACGGCGTGTGACATCGTCATGGACTTAGGTTGACCAGCGGGATCCATGGCCTGAGCGTACTGTCCCGATCTGTGGGTATGTGGACCTACTGGGCTGTACCGCTGTAGTGGGATAGCAGCTGGCCAAACAGTGTACCAAGTCAATGTCCATATAGTCCAAGCACAAGGGTACCTGTAGCAGTTCGGACAGTAGTAATGGCTAGGCTCAGATGGGACCTTGGCAGCAGACACCAGGCGTGGTGTAACACAGCAGGCGTGACCGATGGCACAACACGAGTCTAACTTTCTAAGGCACAGGAACAACGGTAGTACGGGATACTGTATACAGGTAGCAGGTACGGGAACACTGGGAACTGGAAAACACTAAGGGACCATTTGCAAGACTAAAATGGGTAAACACAACAATGCTCAGGCAATGAGTGGAAGGGCAGAGTTTTTTATAGTCCAGGGTGATTATTTTAAATGGCCAGCGTGCGCGCGCACCCTATGGGACACAGCAGAACAGAGCAGAAGTGAGAGCTGGCATCTCCTTGGGAGGAGATGCGGGCCAGCGCTCACAGATCCATGGCTGTGGCCCTCGGGGGGTTAGTAATCCCGACGGTCCGCGGCCGTGGACACTACAGTTTATAAGATGAGAATAACCCTTTAAGGAGATTGGGCAGTCACCAGTTCTGTAAGTTGTAGCATATTCCAAAACACAAAAGCAGCCTGACATCTGAATGTTTGAGGAGAAATAATGGTAAAGCTTTGGATTGACCTACACAAAGTTCAAACTTAAACCTAAAAGAGATGCTGTGTCAAGACCTGAAATTAACATTTCATGCACAGGAACCCATCAATTTGTCTGCGTTAGAGCAGCTCTCTAAAATTCCTCAACAGTGATGTAAAAAACTAACAGTAATTTATAAGATTTGTTTGTTGTAATTATTCTAAAGCAATAATGGCCGCTTAAGGTGTCGATTGTTGGACAATCCCTACTTGCCAGGGTATGTGCACACTTGGTGTTTTCCGGCGTATTTCGGGGCGTTTACGCCTTGAAAAATGCCTGAAAAAACAATAGCAGAACGCCTACAAACATCTGCCCGTTTATTTCAATGGGAAATACAGCGTACTGTTCCGACAGGGCATTCTTTTACGCCTCATTTTCAAAAAACGGAGCTAAAAAAGAGGCCCGCGAAAAAGAAGTGCATGTCACATCTTGAGCCGGTTTTGGAGCCGTTTTTCATTGACTCTATATTAAACAGCTCCAAAAACGGCCGTAAAAAACGCAGCGAAAAACGTGAGTTGCTAAAAAAAACTCTGAAAATCAGAAGCTGTTTTCCCTTGACAACAGCTCCATATTTTCAGATGTTTTTTATTTTGCGTGTGAACCTACCCTTAGAATGAATGTTCCTCAAATAAAGGAAGCAATAATTCAATGACTGCACTACATATTTATTCAGGTTTCTTGACTTAAACTGCAAACAGGAGTCATTCAAAAAAGCATTCAGTATGCACATCTAGGAGGGGTCAAATACTATTTCACAGCACTGTATTTTGCTTATGGTCCAGGATTCATATCTTGTATACAAAATGTTGATTTTTACAACCATTTGCTAAGGTAGACGTACATTTTATTTCAGAAGCTTAATATATGCACTATATGATTTTTTTCTTCAATTTTGAACTCCAGAGAATTTGTTTTAGTTTCTAAGGTGCAGTAGAAATGCTGAGATCGCCATTTTCGGTCCCTTACAACTATTTCTTTAATTTTAAGATCATTACATGAATAACACGGGTGCCACATGGTAACTAGGCACAGTTGATGCAGTTCCGTATTTCTTGCGATATTGTTGAATTGCCACTGCAATTTCTCATGTCTCGCCGAAAGTGATTCTTTTTTGAACCAGATCAAAGAATTTGTAATCATTATTCTAACCAGCTGAAAGTCAATTGATTTTGTTGTTAGGAAATGCCTGTTCCATTAAGATTACCATGACTATGGTTCTGGCTACTGGGCGTATCTGTTTTACCTTGAGCCTATCTCTTTTGTCTGTCCTTCTGCCTGTCAGGTGAGGATTAGTATTGAATCCCACCTTCTTCCACTTCTCCCTTGCTTGTGATTCTCCTATCTTCTGGTGTTCTGATCAAGCTCCTGACATTTGCTGCACTTCTGACTTCTGGACCTCGTGAATACTGACCTCGGCTTATCTCTCATTTACCCTCTGCTTGCCTTTTGTTTACCCTCTTTCCTCCCGGATGGTTCTGACCTTTGCTTTGCCTAATTACCCCTTGCTCTAATTTTGGACTTTCAGTTAACCCTCTGGCTGTCTGGTTTCCAGCTCAGGTTTGCCTGCATTTGAACCTCTTATCCAACACAGTACTCTGCTAAGACAACCTGGGTTCTAAGCAGCAAAGACCATCCCACCTTGCGGTCGGCTCTGGCAAACACCTTAGAGTAGTCTTAGACTCTGTCGATCAGAGTGGTTACGGATTTGAGTTTGCGGTTTTACGTGCACGCTCTCTCCTGGCAGACTCCAGTAGCCTTTGGAGATTCGCTCAAACTTGCATTTCCATAACATTTGTAATGAACAGCAGATACCAGGTTTGTGACTTCACATCATGATCAGTACAAATAATTCTGACATAAAGGGGTTGTCCCATCTGCACAACCCCTTCTATAACTGAGGACCCGCTGGCGATCACCTGATTACCACAGGGCCAACAGTGAAACACCTGCCGCTTCAGAAGAAATGTGGTCGCTGCTGGAGTAATATGGTATTACATAGTTCAAATGAATGGGCAAACATATAAATACATGGTTGTGCTGAGTTCTCCAAAGTGGAAGGCCGGGAGCCGTTGTTTGATGGTTACTAGATATACGATAACCTTCATATGCCCTAATATGTTCCGATAAATGAACATGACCACTTAACAAAACTATTCTGAGCCATTTTCTACAGAGCACTTAATAGACTTTACCTGGAAATTCACCACTTTTCAATGAATACTGATGAAAGAATTTCCTGAAGATCCAGGGAAGTCATAATATCAATTAAAGATAATTACTGATTATTCTTCCTTTCGGGTGCCACACCGCCCGAACATTGTGTGGAGGCTTTCACTTACAAGACCGCTATTATTACATAAAATCAGACCATCAATAGTATTAGGCTATGTTTTCGGCCCTTTTTTGTCCGATGTTTGATGTATACGCCGGGAAAAGCATTATAGCCTATTTGTGACGGATGTCACTGTCAGGCATCCGTCACAGGCATCCGTCATCCATAAATTATAATGTTATCTGTTTAACGTATATATCATGAAACGCTATTGAAAAGCCTATGACATATACGTTAAAACGGATGCCTCTGGCATATGCCATACAGATTCATCCATCATACCATGTTAAAAAAGTATATGTTTAACGTATAAATTTTTTTACTGGACGTGTAACGTTTTTATGGTGTACTTACATATACTGGCCAGACAGATAACAAATCGACACTCTTTTTGGCCTCCTTCAGACAATGGCGCTCTATGGATACATTTAGCGCGTACATAGGGAGCTTTACCAACGTACACTCTAAGCTTAAACGAAAAATGTGCTCTGAACAGGGCCTTACCAACATATTAAGCTCTCTCTATGTGGATTAGTGGGAGATGGCCTGGAAGTATTGGGGACCAGCTGTTGAGATCCTCTAATTCTCTCTATGCCATCATCAGATTAATGTAAAATGTACAATTTATTCACATTAATAGCATTAAAGTAATGAAAATCATATATTAATGCAGTTGGGAAAAGATAAAATTAATCCAATCCTTGAATCCAAGGTGACCTTACAACATTAGGGGCCTACATTCAAATACCATATACAAATCCAAGATAATAAAATCCTTCAAATAATTCAATGCCAAGAATGAATGGATAACCTTCTCCAATGGAGAAAATAATTCTAAAATTCATAAAGTGACCCAATATATCAAATCCCTGTAATTAAACCAGCTCATAAATCATTTAATATAACCATGATAATGTGTATATATACGTCAGTGGATCTTTCAATGGATAACGTCCTTCATATTGTACTCCAATCAGAACAACATTGAAAACCGCTAAAGACACAGAAAGGTTATATTTAATATAAGAATACAACAAGCTTTCCTAACCGTTAGGGTCATGCACACATTACAGATTACACGTTCACATAGGGAGCCAAGAGAGGAGACTCATGTCCCTGCTTAAAGAGGCTCTGTCACCAGATTTTCAAACCCCTATCTCCTATTGCAGCAGTGTAGATTACAGTAAAGTTTTTCGTTTTTTTTCAAAAACGAGCATATTTGGCCAAGTTATGACCATTTTTATATTTATGCAAATGAGCCTTTCTTAAGTACAACTGGGCGTGTCTAAAGTTATGTCCAACTTGGCGTGTATTGTGTGTGTACATCTGGGCGTTTTTACTTGTTTTACTAGCTGGGCGTTGTGAATGGAAGTGTATGATGCTGACGAATCAGCATCATCCACTTCTCTTCGTTACCACCCAGCTTCTGGCAGTTCAGACACACAGCGTGTCCTCGCGAGATCACGCTGTGACGTCACTCACTTCCTCCCACAGGAACTTCATCGCGTAGGATAAGCGAGGAGATAGGGGTTTGAAAATCTGGTGACAGAGCCTCTTTAAATATTCACAACACCTTTTTGCCCCCATAAATAATTTGCAAATTAAACCTTGTTTAAAATGCCCTTTTACTTTGGTTTATCCTCTCAACACTATCCATTGTAGGATGTCACTTTAAATGTTATTTACATTATAATGTCCAAATAATTATGAGTTGCTTTACTTACAGTATCTTATATTATTTGTTCCAATCCTGAGTAACATTATACATTCTTCTCCAATCACATGCAAAGCAGCATTCAATGTTTCACTTGAAGTCACTTGAGTTCTGTGCTGCCAGACACGCCTCTAACAGCTTATTGCATTGCTAAGGATACAGATTTTTGTCACAAATAAGCCATTGACAAAGAGCTATTGACGGTCATCGGACAACCCAGCAATCCTAACAATATATCATCAATGTCTGTCATTAGACAGCACCCTTAAGAAGGGTTTTAAAAAAAAAAACAAAAAAAAAAACGATACAATGCCCTTAAAAAATTCCTTCTATTAATTATATAAATGTTAACCCTTTCTTCATTTTGTTCTCTTTATACTTATGACCATACAAGAGCTGTATCCCCTACCTTCGTCTCAACATTCAAAGCGATTCGCAAGTGACTTTCCGTGGTCTTAGATGTATTTTATTGTACATAAAGAAAAATTACTTGAATACACAAGCCGTTCACATGGAAGCAATGTAAAGTACGGACTATTACCATCATGCATACATTAGCTGCTTGAGAAAAGCTCACACTGAGATGAAAAGTCGCACGTGGGAATAAAAGGATCACTGTTACTTTTGGACTTCTGTCTGATCTCCCATTTATATATATACATGTATATACATATATATATATATATATATATATATAAAAGCTGGAATGGTCAGCAAAGGGTGGCACACAGTGGGGCACAATTGTCAATAGTTTTTCAAGAATGAAGTGGTAATTTGCATCAAATGTATTGAAATGATGACGGCTACATTAAAAAATTTGCTGCAACTCAGAATGTTCTAGACACATTTATATACACAGTACACGCACCAGTGATTTGTTGCCAAAAATGTCACAGGTTAGTAATAAAAGTGAAGCACACATTAAGAGCTTTATAGCCCCAGCTCTTTCATGTATCTTTTCTCATATCTGTTGTACATGTTACAAAAAGGGTAAATTCTAAATATGTTGCACATCACTTTTCTGGCGCCTTTTTTTTGCAGTAGTTGCTACTCCAGTGTCTGATTGAGAGTATGGGTCCTAATGTATGTATTGCAGACTACAACTAGATGTGTTACCCATAGCAACCAATCAGAATTCAACTTTGGTAAAAATAGAAGCTCCTGTAGCTTTATTCTACAATAGTTTTCATACATGAGGCCTAGTATGTCTTATGGGGTTTTTCGTTTTTGTACAAACTGATATGATATTGTGCAAATGCATGATTGTGTTTTATAATTTCAATAAAAATACATTTAAATAACACAGTAAAAAAATAAATATTTTTTTTTTAAATTATGTTTTCCTATATGCATTCTGACAATAAAAAAAAAAAACATAAAGTAGTCTATAACAGAAAAAAATCAAATTTCTCTTCTAGTAATTTATCTGAACGTTACTTTCAGAGCATATAAGGGGATTCTTTAAATTGACCTTTCAAATAATAATGTGCAAGTGAGTGCAAAGGCACATGTACTAGGGAGAAGTGGGCAGTTGTATGGTGCACAGTGCTGTACCTTATTACAGAGGTATTCTTCCCTGGAAGCGATGTAGCAGATTTATTATTACTGTGTTAAACGTAGGCCTCATTCACATCTTGTCTTCTATCTATGTTTAACATTAAAAAAAAAGCCCCCGACGTATACATTACACATAGGCATTGACGGATGCCTAAAAGTGGAACCTGCCACCCATAGGCTTTAATAGTATTTGTTTAATGTATACATCATAAACCCTCATGACTCTTTGCACGACATATCCGGTAAATTAATACGAATATAGTCTATGGGTGACAGATGCCACCATTAGGCATCTGTCACAGGTACTTGTCACACATAGACTATTATGGTATCTGTTTTACGTATACGTCATGAAAAGGTATTGAAAATCCCATAATGCATACGTTAAGCGGTTGTCTGTAACATATGGCATACAGTGGCAAAGGTCACCCATATGCTCCCATGTAAAAAAATGTATACTGCACATATGTATTTTTTGTGGAATCCCATGAGATGGAGTAGCGTAGCCTACTATGCTATTTTAAACATGTAAAAAAGGTACACTGACCATTACCAGCCCAACTGGGGCCAAAAGAACACTGTTTTGGCCTACGTCTATGGAAACATTAAACCTGTACGTCAGGAGCTTTCCTGACGTACACGATGAACGTAGGGCAAAAACTTAATGTGAATGGGGCCTTAGACAGTTTAAAGCTAGACCAGACAGACAAAAGATGGACTAAATCTATCACAGTGGCATGCTGTATGATAATTTGGCGCATCTTGCTAGATAAGTTAGACACTTTTCCTTTGTAAATCTCCCCCTATGTTTCTAAAGGAGATTATCTTCATTATACAGCATCCGATGGAACATGGCAGATTCTGTAGGAAATAAAAAAAAAAACTCTGTATGCCTATGTCTGAAATCAGAAGCCGACATAGATACAATATAGAACCATAGACATCTAGTTTATGGGTAGCGTATTACCGAGCCATACAACTCGGAGCATGTATGGAGACATCGTGTGACTGTATACATTAGGCCTTAGCCCTGTGAATCAATAGATAAAAACTGGGACACAAAAATGCTCTGAAAAAGTGTATTACAAAAATATAGCAACCAACGGGTGCCATATTTATGACATGCATAATTTTTACTGTTGTTCTGCGTCATGCAAAGAAAAAATATTAAGGGGTGTGGCAAAACAACTCAGAACATTTTTATTATTGCCTTGAGCCCTTTTTGGCTGAAAATATTGCCATTAGGTGGCGTGAGTGTATGTCATGATTTGAACTAAAATACACCATGTGTCTTTCAGATCAATCTGGTGCAATTTGTGGAAAATTAATTATCTTGGAATTCCTTTGTGTCGTATCCATTTGTGTGTGATCTATTCCTATTTTTTTTTCCACATTATTTTGTAACTGGGTTCATTCCATTATTGGGTTAAATAGCGATTTAGATAATGGGCAGTGGTGGAGGCAGGGTTTAGGTCTGCTGATATACACAGGTTGCATTTATAGACCAGGGACAAGGAGTAAGTAAAAAATAAAAAAAGATATATCATTAGGTAAGGACACTATAAGTGCTCATACAGTGGCGTAACTACCGGAGGCTCCGCTAGCAGCTGCTGTGGCTGCTATGGCCGCTATGGCTGCTACAGCGCGACGCCACTGAAGGGGTTGTTCCTACAAAATACATGCATCCACTATCCACAGGAGAGGGGACACATGTGTGATCACTGGGACGCCCAGCGATAAGGAGAACGGGGGACCGAAAGTCCCCCAAAGTTCTCCATGACAAACCTCGGACTTCCGGGCTCTGTCTGCAGCTTGTCACACGTGTGCGCTTGCGTGACCAGCGCACCTTTAATTTTTATTGAACTGCGCAGACGCCGGAAGTCCGAGGTTTGTCATGGAGAACTTCGGGGGACTTTCGGTCCCCCGTTCTCCTTATCGCTGGGCGTCCCAGCGATCACACATGTGTCCCCTCTCCTGTGGATAGGGGATGCATGTATTTTGTAGGACAAACTATAGGCCGTTTTTTTTTGGGGGGGGGCTATATGGCGTTGTCTACAGGGGGGTCTGTATGGCGTTATCTACAGGGGGCTGTACGGCGGTACTATCTACAAGGGGGGTTGTGTGTTACCCAGCGGAGGGGGGGGGGGCCCAGTCAAAAGTTTGCTATGGGGCCCAGTCTTTCCTAGTTATGCCCCTGTGCTCATAACAATATTTAGATTTTTATTTAGATCCAGCTTACAATTCGTAGTTGCCACAACTTCCATTGCAAACTTCATATTGTGTTATTGTCACCAAAATATTTGACTAAGGGCCTGTTCACATCACCGTTCATTTCCGTTCTGGGGTTCCGTCTGAGGTTTCCGTTGGGTGAACCACGCAACGGAAAGTGAAAGCTCAGCTTCCGTTTTAGTCACCATTCACCATTCACTCCACTATTGATTCCGTCGGAAAACCGGAAACCTGCTGGAATGGTGACAAACGGAAACCATTAGCGATGTTTTCGTCACCATTGCTATCAATGGTGACTGAAATGGAAGCTGTGGTTTCACTTTCACTTTCCGTTGCAGGGTTCACCCGACGGAAACCTCCGACGGAACCCCGGAAAGGAAAGCGAACGGTGATGTGAACAGGCCCTAAGATCTGAAATACACAGAGAAAATATAACATCTTACAGTAGGATAAATACATGTTGTTGGTTTATGGTCTGGACAAATACCTTATATCAGTGGTGTAGCAGAGGAAGGGGAGTGATAGCTATGTGTGGGGTTGGGTGACCACTTGCACCAACTGTAAGAATTAATATTAAAGTGTATATTTCATATTTTAGCAGCAGACTTTGGTCTAGTTCACATAGAGTTTTTTTGGCGCTGATTTTGACGAAGGAGCCTCGTCGGAATCAGCGCCAAATAATGTCTGATGGTCGTGCCACTGATTTACATATCTACATGTGCATATCAGCATTTGTATGCAGGAACAGCCATTGTTAACTGAAAATATTGTAACCAGAGGCCGTTGTAACTTGAGGGTTCACTGTATATTATCATACCCACTAACTATTACCATTTCGCCCGCATAATAGAAAAAAAATTGTAGTCTATACTTCTATAAATTGTTGCACTACTGTTGACAATTTTATTTTATTCAGTGGAATTGTTTTTCTGGCCTATATGTGAAATACAGCATGTAAAGTACATACTATTGTATTTACCCTTTCTCATGTTAGTACATGCCCACCACAAAGCAATTGTAGTGCTGGTGATATTTGAGATGGAGATTTAGACTATACAGTGGTAATTTGTGTGTATCAGGTGACATCTGGTGGTAATATCTGGTACTGCTTGTGTTGGTCTATGGTAAAATAATGTGTGCACACAGCGCACTCTAGTGGTAAATGTGTATAATGCGGTCTTGAATTTAGCAGAGCTGAATTTCTTCTTTTTTTCTTATTGACTGCATTGTTTGTGCAGTAATTAATCAATAAATGCAGTACGTTAATCTGCAGTCCAATGGAAAAAACACAAGTAAGCGCCCTTTCAGACCAGGAGATATATGCCAGTAAATGAGCCCTGATCGACGATGTAGCACATCGATTGTCGCCAGGTAAGTTCCATTTAGATGAAGCAATCATATATAGGAATTAACGAGATCATTCGTCCCCATGCAGTTTGTAACATTGTCAGTAGCACATCCCATTTTTACACGGTGAGATGTGCTGCCAACAAGGATGATACTTACAAATTAATCCCATCACTCTTGAGTTCCTTTTCTCCATAACAGAATTTGTCCCGGATTCATTCATATTTACAAAAATGATCGATCGAGAGAGATTGCACATACAATAGTTTGATGTACAGAAATCTAAAATGGCTGTGAATGGAGCCTTTATTTATAGGTTCATGCTTTCACTTAACACATATTAACCAGATGATGCCAAGTATACAATGTGTATGTAATGTCTGTGGCTGCGGGCTGTCAGCTCCAGCCTCCCGCTGACAGCCGCAGCCACAAGTCGGCAAGCGCTGGCCCCAGCCTCCTCCTCAGGAGACGCCAGCGCTCGCATCCACTCACCTCCGCCGTCCCCGCTCTTAAAGGGGCAGCGCGCGCACCGGACATCTTGAACGACCTTTGACCTGTGAGTACCCTGGGCTATAAGAGGGGTCCAGCCCCCTAGTTCGATGCCTGAGCGTTGTTAGTTTTCCCAGTCTGTCTTGCAAATGGTCCCTTAGTGTTTCCCATTCCTGTTGTTACCCTACCTTGTTCCCATTCCTGTTTCCCGGGCTTTGCCCTAGTATCAAGTCGTGCCACGTCCTGTGTCATCTGCCACGTCCAGAGGAATCTGCCACGACCTGTGTCATCCGCCACGTCCAGAGGAATATGCCACGTCCTGTGTCATCTGCCACGTCTGGAGGAATCCGCCACGTCCTGTGTCGTCTGCCACGTCTGGAGGAATCCGCCACGTCCTGTGTCATCTGCCACGTCTGGAGGAATCCGCCATGTCATGTGTCATCTGCCACGTCCGGAGGAATAAGCCACGTCCTGTGTTATCTGCCACGTCCGGAGGAATCCGCCAGGTCTGCGCAACTTGCAGCTCCTGTGTCATCCGCCACGTTTGGCGCCATCTGCTGCACCCATCTCATCTGTGCCAGAGCTGCGGCCACCATCTGGACTATTCAGGTACCCTTGTGCGGGACATTGTATTTCTGGGGTGTCCTGTTGTTTGGCCAGCTGCCTCCCCGCTGCGGCGGTACGACCTAGTGGGTCCACTAACCCCCTCCGTGACAGTACGCTCAGGCCATGGACCCCGCTGGTCAACCTGAGACGTTGACTACACAAGCCATGCTGGCTGAGATGGAGGATATCCGGTCACGACAGCACCGGCTCCTCCTGTCGGTGAACGCCATAGCCCATCGGCTGCTTGCTTCGTCCGCAGTCATCACCGCACCCGTTCCTGCGGTTCCGCCTGCTACACTTCGTGTCTGTACCGGTACCAACCCCCTGTGTTTCTTGCCGCTACCTCCACGCTATGACGGAGATCCGAGGTCCTGCAGGGGATTTTTGAATCAGTGCCTGATCCATTTCAGACTACATGCCAGGTCCTTCTGTTCGGATGACGTCAGGATCGCCTTCATCATCTCTCTCCTTACTGGCAAAGCCCTGGCATGGGCCAATCCTCTGTGGGAACATCAGGGACCAGAGACCCGGGACTTGCAGTGCTTCTTACAGACCTTCCGCTCGATCTTTGAGGAACCTGGGAGAGTTTCTTCGGCTGCTGCATCCTTGCTGACCCTACACCAGGGAGACCTCTCCGTGGGCGAGTATGCCATTCAGTTCCGTATCCTGGCTGCTGAATTGACCTGGAACAACCAGGCTTTGGTGGCTACATTCTGCCAGGGACTGTCTTCAGGGATCAAGGACGAGCTGGCTGCTCGCGATCTGCC
The DNA here is from genome assembly GCF_050947455.1 of Rhinoderma darwinii. Taxonomy (NCBI): domain Eukaryota; kingdom Metazoa; phylum Chordata; class Amphibia; order Anura; family Rhinodermatidae; genus Rhinoderma; species Rhinoderma darwinii. The sequence continues at coordinate 53,122,744 of NC_134689.1, forward strand.
ATCTACCCTGGACGACCTTATCCTACTCGCCTCCCGTGTCGACATGAGGATCCGGGAACGTTCCCAAGAGGTTCTCCGGGGGAGAGAACTTCCCAGGCTGGATTCTGCTGTCCCGCAATCCTCCTCAGTCGTCCCACCAGAGGACCCGATGCAGAGTAATTATGTTAAATTGTCTACCCAGGAGAAACAACGCAGACGCACTTTGTTTGTATTGCGGCCATGGAGGCCATATTGTGCGTCTGTGCCCCCAGAGGCCGGAGAGACCCCATTGCCTAGGATTGGTTGGAGAGACAACACTAGGTGGAACAGAATCTAACAGAGGATTCGCTTCCAAATTGACTATTCCTGTGACCCTGGTATCCGGCGACAGGACACATCAAGTCTCTGCCTATCTTGACTCTTGCTCTGCTGCAAATTTCATCCAGAAGGAGCTTGTGGATCATCTTCAGCTGCCCACAGTTCCCCTGGAGACATCTTTGGCTGTTGCCTCAGTTAATGGACTGCCTCTGCCTGATCCCATTATCTCTAAGACCAAGATGTTGAAGCTCCAGGTTGGAGTACTTCATTCTGAATTTATTTCGTTCCTTGTTTTGCCCAAGGCCATCAATCCTGTTCTGCTGGGCCTGCCTTGGCTTCGACTACATGCCCCAGTCCTGGACTGGAATTCTGGAGAGGTTCTCCAATGGGGCTCCAAGTGCCATGGTCGTTGTCTGTTGCAGATCCGTCCTGTCAAGCCTTCTCTGCCTCAGTCGCTGTCGGGACTGCCTCCCCATTTTGCTCAGTATGCAGATGTTTTCAGCAAAAAGGAGGCTGAGACGCTGCCTCCACATCGCACCTATGACTGCCCCATTGAACTGGTTCCTAATGCCTCTCTTCCCCGTGGACGGGTATATCCTCTCTCCTTTCCTGAGTCTCTATCCATGTCGGCCTATATCAAGGAGAATCTGGAGAGGGGTTTTATATGAAAATCTTCCTCCCCGGCCGGGGCTGGATTCTTCTTCGTTAAAAAGAAGGATGGATCTCTTCGTCCCTGCATTGACTACAGGGGCCACAACCTGATCACAGTCAAGAACAAATACCCGTTGCCACTCATCTCTGAGCTATTTGATCGCATACGAGGGGCCAAAATTTTTTCTAAGCTAGACCTGCGTGGGTCTTACAATCTAGTCCGGATTCGCCGGGGTGACGAATGGAAGACGGCATTTAACACCAGGGACGGGCACTACGAATACCTGGTGATGCCCTTCGGACTGTGTAACACTCCCGCAGTGTTTCAGGAGTTCGTTAACGACATCTTCCGAGATCTACTCTATGTCTGTGTTGTTGTTTATCTCGATCATATTTTGATTTTCTCCCCAGATCAGACGACTCATCGGAGGCATGTTCGTCAGGTTCTACTACGATTGAGGGAGAATCATTTATACGCCAAGCTGGAGAAATGTGTCTTTGAGAAGAGTTCTCTGCCCTTCCTGGGCTACATCATCTCGGATCAAGGCCTCAAGATGGATCCTGAGAAAGTGAAGGCTGTCCTGGAGTGGCCACGTCCCCAAGGCTTAAGGGCCATACAGCAGTTCCTGGGATTCGCCAATTTCTACCGGCAGTTTATTCCTAACTTCTCTTCTCTGATGTCTCCCATCTCGACCCTTACCAAGAAGGGTGTGAACGCCAAAGAGTGGACTCAAGAGGCAGAGTCTGCATTTAATAGCCTGAAGAGTGCCTTCACTTCAGCCTCGATTCTCCATCATCCTGACGTATCTCGGCAGTTCTCACTGGAAGTGGACGCTTCCTCTGTCGGTGCAGGTGCACTTCTGTTCCAGAGGAGCTCCAAAGGAAAGGCAGTAGTATGCGGCTACTACTCTAGACTGTTTTCTTCTGCTGAGCGCAATTACTCCATTGGAGATCGGGAGCTGCTGGCCATCAAATTGGCTCTGGAGGAGTGGAGACATCTTCTGGAGGGCGCTGCTCACCCCATCCTGATCTTCACCGACCACAAGAACCTCACTTACCTTCAGTCCGCTCAAAGACTTAATCCTCGTCAAGCCAGGTGGTCACTGTCCTTCACCCGTTTTCTGTTTGCGCTCCACTACCGTCCCGCGGACAAGAATGTGAGGGCCGATGCCCTGTCCAGATCGTTTGAGACAGAAGACACGGTGGAGTCCCTCCAGACCATCATAGACCCGTCCTGCATCGTCACTACTAATCCTCTGCAGGTTAGAGACATCCCTCCTGGGAGGACTTTTGTTCGGTTGGCGGACAGGAGAAGAATTCTCCGCTGGGGACATAGTTCTAAACTTGCTGGGCACGCTGGTGTCCATAAAACCCGAGACCTGATTGCTCGTCACTTTTGGTGGTCCACGCTACCTAAGGATGTTCTGGACTTTGTCTCTTCTTGCACGGTGTGTGCCTCTAACAAAGTGACTCACAGCAAGCCTGCCGGCCTGCTTCAACCTCTGCCTGTACCCAATGCCCCCTGGCAGCACATTGCCATGGACTTCGTCACAGACCTTCCCCCCTCAGCAGGATGTAACACTATCTGGGTGGTGGTGGACCGGTTCTCTAAGATGGCTCATTTTATCCCGCTGACCGGCCTACCTTCTGCTCCTCGTCTGACAAGTCTCTTCATCCAGCACATCTTCCGCTTGCATGGCTTGCCTCTTCACATTGTGTCCAACCGTGGGATTCAGTTTACCTCTAAGTTCTGGAGAGCCCTCTGTAAACTCCTGGATGAGAGATTGGACTTTTCCTCTGCCTATCACCCCCAGTCCAATGGGCAAGTTGAGAGGATCAACCAGATCATGGAAAATTATCTCAGCCACTTCATCTCTTCACAGCACGATAACTGGGTACAGCTTCTACCATGGGCCGAATTTTCTTATAACAACCACACAAGTGAGTCCACCACTTCCACTCCGTTTCACATCGTGTACAGTCAACATCCCAGAGTCCCTCTTCCTGTGTCGACTTCATCTCAGGTTCCCGCTGCTGACTCTGCATATGGGGACTTCCTGCAAATCTGGCAACAGACCCGGTCCTCTATTTTGCTGGCAGTAGATCGCATGAAGCGAAAGGCAGATACTAAGAGAAAAGAGCCGCCTCAGTATCTTCCGAGGACTAAAGTCTGGCTGTCCTCTCGGAACATTCGCTTGAGGGTGCCCTCATACAAATTTGCTCCCAGGTTCCTTGCACCATTCGAGGTCCTGCAGCAGATCAACCCTGTCGCCTACAAGCTTCGGCTGCCCCCTACCCTCAGGATTCCCAACACCTTCCACGTCTCCCTCCTGAAGCCTGTGATCCTAAACCGCTTTTCCAAGACTCCCAGCCCTGCGGTTGCTCCCAGCGGCTCCTCGGACATCTTTGAGGTAAAGGAGATCTTGGACACCAAGAGAGTGAGAGGAGAGAACTTTTATTTGGTGGATTGGAGGGAGTTTGGTCCCGAAGAGAGGTCCTGGGAGCCAGAGGAGAACCTCAATGCCCCTACTCTTCTAAAGAAGTTTCTCTCTCGCTCCCGTCCCAAGAAGAGGGGGCGTAAGAGGGGGATACTGTAATGTCCGTGGCTGCGGGCTGTCAGCTCCAGCCTCCCGCTGACAGCCGCAGCCACGAGTCTGCAAGCGCTGGCCCCAGCCTCCTCCTCAGGAGACGCCAGCGCTCGCATCCACTCATCTCCGCCGGAGCCCGCAGGGTGCGCGCGCACGCTCGTCCCCGCTCTTAAAGGGGCAGCACACGCACCGGACATCTTGAACGACCTTTGACCCGTGAGTACCCTGGGCTATAAGAGGGGTCCAGCCCCCTAGTTCGATGCCTGAGTGTTGTTAGTTTTCCCAGTCTGTCTTGCAAATGGTCCCTTAGTGTTTCCCGTTCCTGTTGTTACCCGTACCTTGTTCCCCGTTCCTGTTTCCCGTGCTTTGCCCTAGTATCAAGTCATGCCACGTCCTGTGTCATCAGCCACGTCCAGAGGAATCTGCCACGTCCTGTGTCATCTGCCACGTCCGGAGGAATCCACCACGTCCTGTGTTATCTGCCACGTCCGGAGGAATCCGCCACGTCTGCGCAACTTGCGGCTCCTGTGTCATCCGCCACGTTTGGCGCCATCTGCTGCACCCATCTCATCTGTGCCAGAGCTGCGGCCACCATCTGGACTATTCAGGTACCCTTGTGCGGGACATTGTATTTCTGGGGTGTTCTGTTGTTTGGCCAGCTGCCTCCCCGCTGCAGCGGTACGGCCTAGTGGGTCCACTAACCCGCTCCGTGACAGTGTAGTCCGCTTCTATATAAGATAACAAGATCATTCCTCCTAAAAAACCCTTCAAGAACATCTGGTAGTCATTAGTTTGGAATGCCTGATGACGTCATTTTTATCCTATGTATTCAAATTATGGCGAATGTCATGTTTTAAGAGAATCTTAAAACATATCTCATGGAATATAATGCAGATATTTTGATAACATTTATACAATTTATTTAATTACATTAACAGTTCCCCTCCTTTTGACAAAATACTGCATCCAATTATTCTATCCCTATGGGAACCGATATCCTCTGAAGGTGAAAACTCGGATCCTCCTATCCCTTCCTAAACTAGTATAGTGGCCATTAGATTGGGGAAAAACCCCAAAAAATGACTGATCCAAAAAATACATAGAAGTATTCCAATATTAGAAAAGTACAAATCTTTATTATCCTATATTTGGGAACCCCCCCCCCCCTATTTAATGACATATAGTAGTAAAAACATACAATTAAAAAAGCCTCGGATGGGAAGATCCACCATGACCCTATATAATTGTTATCATAAACATGTGAAAATAATGTGAAATAATTCACCAGAGAACAGGAATCTAGAATCTGATCTCTCTAGGTACACCACAGGTATATTGCACAGTGATGGTAACACAATTCACAACAATGGAGATATCAATGCCTAAGTCCTTTACCTGTGGTAGACATGATGGCAGATGACAAATTCTCTATCCGAGGGGACACATTGACGCACGTTTCGCTACCTTGAAGTGTTCCCTCGGATAGGGATCCGTTTATTTGCATCATGACCACATATATATATATATATATATATATATATATATATATATATATATATGTGTGTGTATATATATATACAGTATATATAAATATATATATATATATGTATATAAAATCATTTGGAAGCTTAAAGGCGCCACTCATGTGATGTACCATCATATCTGCTAGTTCCACAAGACTTAGGGAATTATGGAAAAGGCACCAGGATTCACTAGTCTTGTTAACCATGGTTATATGATATCTTTCCTGTCTGTATATGGAAGGGTCACTGTGATTATAATTATCCCCAAGATCAGGAATAGCTCCCCTTTGGGTACAGGTGGTATTTTCTCTTTTTGTGACATTTAATGCCCATCTCCAAGCTGAATCATGCACATACCGACCCAAACAGTCTTTTGAATATGGCATGTGACAGCCTAGATTATCTCAGGCCTTCTGAAAGCTCATTTTCAATTTACTCCTAGTAGCATCTCCCAATTTAAGTGCCGTCATATTGACCCTTTTCCAACTTCCTGGTATTCTTTGTCTATTCACTCTTTTAGTAATGTTGACCACCCATCCAAGGTCAAAAACATGCCCCACTATTGGAAGAGGGACACTATGATGCGTCCACATATGGTAATCGTACAATGTCAAATTCCAACAATCGGACACAAGTTATTCATTTTTTTTTTACTACAGCCTGATGATATTTGATAAACTTGTCTAATTCTCCTTTGGGATTCAAGGTTTTAATACATGGGAGTAAAAGATAGGTTACAATGATGAAGCCTCAGGGTTCAGAACCTTCTTGCAGTGACTGGTATATATCCAGTAAGCTTTCCCTTCAAGTTTTACCGAAGTGGAAATGGTCAGCTGGACTTGATACGGTTCGTTAAATCCGGGCTCAAGAGTTCTCCGGACATGTTTCTTTACCATTATCCAGTCTCCGGCCTTAACACAATGAGACCCTACAAGGGAATCTGGATCTGGAAGGGAACTATAAACACGATGATGCAAAGAAATTATATCTTTATTCAGTGCTCCCACATATGCAGTAAGATCTGAGTGCAAATGTTGAATCTGTTGAGGAAATATAGTCCTGTTATGGGTGGACATCCAAACAATATCTCATATGGGCTCAACCCTATCTTTCTGTTTTCAGTGACTCTGACTGAGTGTAATGCCATAGGAAGGTATTCTGTCCATGGTTTTCCTGTCTCAGCCATTGTCTTTTGAATTTTTAACTTCAGTGTACCAGTTCATTATTTCTACCTTCCCACTACTCTGGGGGTGATGGGGTGTATGGAACGCCTGTTCAATTCTTAATGCTGAAATTACTTTTAAAAGTATCTCTCCTGTGGAATGTGTAGCTGTATCGCTTTCTATGGTTTCTGGGACACCATACCTACATATCACTTCATTGTGCAGCTTCTTAGCCGTGTTTTGCATTCGCTGTTACCACAGATCATGCTTCAGGCCATCATGAAAATATATCAACACAGACAAGGACATATTCATACCGATCAACCTTGGGTAGCTGTATGTAATCAGTCTGCAGTCGCTGGAACGGGTACAGTGGTATTGGGGTATGCTTCTCTGGGACTTTTATAGTTCTCCCTGTGTTATGGCTGGCACAGAGAAGACATGTCTGCAAATATTGGGTAGCAGTGTTGTTGTACCAAGGGACAACCCAGAACCTGGAAACTAAACTTACCATTCCATCGTTAGCCGCATGTGTTGGTCCATGTGGGTATAGGACATGGGGTAGGCACAGTTTAACTTCTGTCTACCATAGCCCCTCTTGGTCCTTTTTGCCCCCTTTTTCCTTCCATTTTCCTTTTTCTTCCATTGCAGCCTGTTTTTTGGAGTAATCCGAGAATTGTCATGTCAACCGCCCCCTGGCCTGCTTTAGCAGGCTCATATCATTATTGTGGGGAGAGGCATCAGTGCAGCTGCCTTGGCCGCTTCATCTGCCTTTCGGTTACCTATGACCTCAGGTGACTGTTCCCTTGTATGTGCCTGGACTTATATAATGCTAGCTTTTTAGGTAGATGTTAGGCTCTGGATATGGCTGCTACAGCTTCCCTGTTTAGCCAACAAAATCTCTGCTCCTCCAAATTGGACCATAATCATGTGCAACACCAAAAGCATACCTCGAGATCGTTCAAGATCTACATTAGCATTGGGTGTTTTCACCACATTATCAAGTTCATTTGCTTCTTGTTTCATTAATTCAAAACAACCATGTATGTCATTTGTATTATCAAATAAGAAAAATTTGTTTGGTATTTTATTATCACTTTTTTTCCTAATTCCCAATCTTATCTGACTATCAGCTTCATGTTCTACTCTATCTAATGCTTTCTCATAGGCATCTTCTTTCTGCTCTAGCCTTTCTACCCATTATTCATTCCCATCTCTGGACCAAGCGTAAGTAATGTCGTTGGGTTCAAAACTGTGCATCTTTTGATGGTGAGGTTGGGGTGGGGGTGTAAGTAATGCTACCTCGCATTTTGTAAGTCTTGCAGCTGATAGATGATTTGTCCTGGCCTGTGACAACATTTCCTGTACTGTATGTGGTACCTGGATGGTGAGAGGGCTCTTAAGTACAATATCTGCTACTCTATCTTTTAAAGTTCTGCTGGTGCTGCTCTGATGCATGACGGTGTCCCTCTGATCACAGGGTCTAGATGTACAGAGTACTACACCAATGGTGTTTGTTTTGACCCATGTAGTTGTGTAAGGACACCTTGTGCATGTCCTTTTGTCTCATGACAAAAGAGGTTACAGGGTTTCATGTAGTCTGGTATGCCTAAGGCTGATGTAGCTAAAAATGTCCTCCTTTAGCTGTTGAAGTGTTGTCAATTCCTCAGCTGTCAAGTGAAATTTTTCTGCCTTTTTCCTAGTCATCATACCCTTAGTCTGGTACTACTGAATTTAGGTTTGAAAAATCAATAATTTACAACAAAACCCTTAAACATCAGGATGTTGCAATTCCATAAACTCCCATCAGTCTCCACCCTCATCTACCTCTGATTGCTGTTTCATGAGATCTTTCATAACAACAAAACTTCCACAATCCCATGCAGATTTCAGTATAAAAGACTAGAGTCGCTGCAGGCCTGTCTCTTATACGCTCAGAGTATAACCTGCTGCAGCTGCACTAGTTCAGGTAAGTTAAATAGTTAGACTAATAGTTTTAACATATCGGCTCAGATTGTTGGGAGTATTTCCTTAGATTTGGTACATTGTTCCCCGGTGACAAAACATAAAGTGGAGAATAAATAGAGCATTAGGTAGCCAGCCTAATGAGGAAAGCAAGGAATAAAGGAATAAGATGCAGTCACACAGTTTTGTAAACCAGGTACTCATGTACCACAACAAAGGTTACAAACATAAAAAAACTTTAAACATGAAGCACGACCATTTACGTCTTCACAGTCTGGCATTGCTCTGGGTGTCTGTGACTACATTAATCATGATGGGCTGGGGTTTATTTGCCATTTTATGTCTTACTTCCTGCTCTTCTAATGCCCTTTGGACCAAAATTGTTTGTTCCACAGGTATCAGAATACATTCCAGTTTACTCCTCCCATCAATTTCTCCCTCAATTCCGTAGCATCTGGCAATTTACTTGTCATAGCCAGATGTTCAGGTTGGGTCCATGAGAACAAGCACCCCAACGTTAATTAAGCCCCAGTGGTTTGGCATTTCTTCATTTAGAACAAAAGAAGGCATTTATAGGATTACATTGTCTATCTATGGTGTACTCCAACCCTCTGTAGACATCTGGATACAACCGGCAACCTTCCCTTATAGTCTTTCCCACATTGATACCTGAGATAGGGAGAGAGTGGGGATATAAGTTGTTCCTGTCCTGGGGAAGTGGAAGTTCAGGTATCTGAGGTATCAATGGGGAGGGGGTGACTATCATACTGGTAGATTTATCTCCAGCTGTATCTCTAGCTGCAGTGTTTTTTTCTTATTTCTGACCTTGTGTGTTTTATATCTGGATCTACTACAACATTTTTCCCTTTACTTTTCATTACTTCCTCTGACACTTCTAACCAAGTTTGTCCCTCTCATTTACATCATCACTTTCCACAGCTTTACTTTCCTCTAAACCCTCCCTTATTCCTTCTACTGCCCATCCTCCCTTCTGTGGTCTCACTATATCCATAGCCCTGTGTCTCCTCGCCTTTTCCTGGCCCTTAGAACCTAATTTGCTATTTAGTGAGCCCATTTTAATCCAGATCTCTACTTATTAGGGTAGCGTGCCCTACTTCTTGACGTCTATTACTGGAATTATTTACCTTAAGTTCCTCTTTAAAAGTTCCCCTATCCTGGAAATTTTAACCTAAATTTCCATTGACCTGGAACCTTTTTTTTCTTTTCCTTAAGGATGGCTACCTGACTTTCTGGAATCAATATTTCAAACACAGATATAATACACCACAATAAGAACACACTGCAGTAGCTATTCTGGGGACCAATTTTTAGCTTATAAACATTTGACAATTAAATGTTACATACAAATGTATGACTTTATAATAAAGATACACAAAATACTGGACAAAGACATTCCCAGGCTTCAGAAGGGGAGGGGGAAGGGGGATAAGAACAGACATAGCTGATTGAGCTATTATAACTGTATCTTTTCAAGAAGAGATAAGGCAGCTGTGGGGGAACCAATCAGGATGGGGAACATGCAAGAGACTGGCGCTTGTAATACTACAACATCTACTCCTACAGCTATGCACAGCAAGATTTACTATTAACCCTTAATGTGAGTATTACTAGCAGTTCTGGAGAGCCTAGTAATAGAAGTTGTGGTGTGATAATCCCTTTAACACCATACTGAAGAGGACCATTCTACTGACTAAGATATGGCTCATATCATACATTAATAGAAGCAAACACCTATATACAGTGAAGGAAATAAGTATTTGATCCCTTGCTGATTTTGTAAGTTTGCCCACTGTCAAAGACATGAACAGTCTAGAATTTTTAGGCTAGGTTAATTTTACCAGTGAGAGATAGATTATATTTAAAAAAAAAACAGAAAATGACATTGTCAAAATTATATATATTTATTTGCATTGTGCACAGAGAAATAAGTATTTGATCCCTTTGGCAAACAAGAATTAATACTTGGTGGCAAAACCCTTGTTGGCAAGCACAGTAGTCAGACGTTGTTTGTAATTGATGATGAGGTTTGCACACATGTTAGATGGAATTTTGGCCCACTCCTCTTTGCAGATCATCTGTAAATCATTAAAATTTCGAGGCTGTCGCTTGGCAACTCGGATCTTCAGCTCCCTCCATAAGTTTTCGATGGGATTAAGGTCTGGAGACTGGCTAGGCCACTCCATGACCTTAATGTGCTTCTTTTTGAGCCACTCCTTTGTTGCCTTGGTTGTATGTTTCGGGTCATTGTCGTGCTGGAAGACCCAGCCACGAGCCATTTTTAATGTCCTGGTGGAGGGAAGGAGGTTGTCACTCAGGATTTGACAGTACATGGCTCCATCCATTCTCCCATTGATGCGGTGAAGTAGTCCTGTGCCCTTAGCAGAGAAACACCCCCAAAACATAATGTTTCCACCTCTATGCTTGACAGTGGGGACGGTGTTCTTTGGGTCATAGGCAGCATTTCTCTTCCTCCAAACACGGCGAGTTGAGTTAATGCCAAAGAGCTCAATTTTAGTCTCATCTGACCACAGCACCTTCTCCCAATCACTCTCAGAATCATCCAGATGTTCATTTGCAAACTTCAGACGGGCCTGTACACGTGCCTTCTTGAGCAGGGGGACCTTGCGGGCACTGCAGGATTTTAATCCATTACGGCGTAATGTGTTACCAATGGTTTTCTTGGTGACTGTGGTCCCAAATGCCTTGAGATCATTAACAAGTTCCCCCCGTGTAGTTTTCGGCTGAGCTCTCACCTTCCTCAGGATCAAGGATACCCCACGAGGTGAGATTTTGCATGGAGCCCCAGATCGATGTCGATTGACAGTCATTTTGTATGTCTTCCATTTTCTTACTATTGCACCAACAGTTGTCTCCTTCTCACCCAGCGTCTTATTTATGGTTTTGTAGCCCATTCCAGCCTTGTGCAGGTCTATGATTTTGTCCCTGACATCCTTAGAAAGCTCTTTGGTCTTGCCCATGTTGTAGAGGTTAGAGTCAGACTGATTAATTGAGTCTGTGGACAGGAGTCTTTTATACAGGTGACCATTTAAGACAGCTGTCTTTAATGCAGGCACCAAGTTGATTTGGAGCGTGTAACTGGTCTGGAGGAGGCTGAACTCTTAATGGTTGGTAGGGGATCAAATACTTATTTCTCTGTGAACAATGCAAATAAATATATATAATTTTGACAATGTGATTTTCTGTTGTTTTTTTAATATAATCTATCTCTCACTGGTAAAATTAACCTAGCCTAAAAATTCTAGACTGTTCATGTCTTTGACAGTGGGCAAACTTACAAAATCAGCAAGGGATCAAATACTTATTTCCTTCACTGTACATCATTACCTTGCACAGCACAACAGACAATAACCGTGACAAACCGCTATTCCTCTCATATTTCAATCATACACTTGGGATACATAAAGAACACACATATAACACGTACAGTATCCCAGACAAATTCACAGAGATTCTCTGCTGCCCACCAGACCCACAAAGGACTTACCCCACAGAGAGAGGGAGAGTTTTAATAGCAAGACAATGGCTTACTCACCTGTTTTTCTCTCCCTTCCTCCAAAGGAAAATTCCACGCTAGTTTCGGATCATGCAGGTTTTGATGAGATCTCGCGTTTGGCCTCCAACTGTCAAATGAATCCCCATCACTCTTGCGTTCCTTTTCTCCATAACAGAATTTGTCCAGGATTTATTCATATTTACAAAAATTATAGATCGGGAGAGATTGCACATACAATAGTTTGATGTACAAAAATCTAAAATGGCTGTGAATGGAGCCTTTATTTATAGGTTCATGCTTTCACTTAACACACATTAACCAATCAGATGATGCCAAGTATGCAATGAGTAGTCTGCTTCTATATAAGGTAACAGTATTCTTCCTCATAGAATCCCTTCAAGAACATCTGGTAGTCATTAGTTTGGAATGCCTGATGACATCATCTGTATTCAAATGATGGGGAATGTCATATTTTAAGAGAATCTTAAAACATAACTCATGGAATATAATGCAGATATTTTGATAACATTTATACAATTTATTTAATTACTCAAACAGATGCTTGTCAGCTGACCGCTGGGCCTTTTATATGGGTTGATGATCGGAAAGGAGCTCCTAGGTACTCGTACTAGTGGGGTGTTCATACTTATAGTATCTGCCATTGAGAAACTAGGTGAACACTAAAAGTTATCAGCTACTGAATAAGGATTTGGAGTCTTCTGAAGAACAAATAACCAAGTTCCTTCTTCTTTCTTGCTGCTACAATATGTATTAGTTGATACATTATATCCTGAACATTGATCTATTGAGGCAGGGCCGTCGTCAGCACCCAGCAAACCCGGGCAAGTGCTGGGGCCCTCTCCACTTGGGGGGCCCACTCGGCCACCGGGTGCTGACGTTGCCGTCGTTAAGGCATCACTGTCCATATATGGTATGGACAGTGATGTAAGAAAGAGAGGAGTCACAGGCAGAGCGCTAGCGGCTCTGCTCCGGGACTCCGTCTCTGGGAAAGCTCCTGACATCGCTGTCCATATATGGACAGTGAACATGGACAGCGATGCCAGGACCAGAGCAGTATTCCAGCCTGACCACGCTGGTCTCGCCTCCAACTGAGCCCGCGTCCGCAGGTTCAGTTGGGTTGAATGCTCTAGCCTCGCTCCAGCATTCACTGTGCCGTGAGTAGCTCGGTACAGGCAGGCGCGATGTAGTGACGTCACTACATCTCGCCAGTCTGCGACGAGCCATTAACAGCACAGTGTAGAGGAGAAGAAGGATGCTCCACATGTCGTGGGAACGTGGGTAGGTAAGTAATTATGTTATTACTTTTCTATTAGGTACATATCGGGGCATTATACTAGGTATGGGAGGGGGGTCCTATTGTAGCTGCTGAGGGGGCATTATACTGTATGGGGGGCATTATACTGTATGGGACAGCTGTGGGGGCATTATACTGTATGGTGCAGCTATGGGGGGCATTATACAATATGGGGCATCTATGGGGGGCATTATAATGTGTGGGGCAGCTACAGGGAGCATTATACTGTGGTGGTCAGCTATGGGAGGCAATATACTGTGTGGGGGGCAGCTATGGGGTCATTATACTGTGGGGGCAGCTATGGGGGGCATTATACTGTGTGGTGGATTTATACTGTGGGAGCAGCTATGGGGGCATTATACTATGGTGGTCAGCTATGGAGGTCATTATACTGTGTGGGGGCAGCTATGGGGTGCATTATACTGTGTGGGGGGCATTATACTGTGGGGGCAGCTATGGGGGGTCATTATACTGTGGGGGCAGCTATGGGGGCGTTATACTGTGGTCTGTCGGGTAAAGCAGCTGGTAGGGGGGCCTAAGCTGATTTCCTGCACCAGGGACCATGAGCCTTTAGCTTCGCCACTCCCAGGCAGAGTGCTAGTAGTGCTCTGCCCGGGACTATGGATCTGGGGTTGCCTATGACAACACTGTCCATATATAGACAGTCAGGAGCTGTGTGGCACTACCTGAAGGGAGGGGGCTGTGTGGCACTACCTCGGAAGGGGGGGCTGTGTGTCACTATCTACAGAGGGCACTAAATTTATGGGGGTTCAAACTGGGGGCCTAACTTCTATATGGGGGCATAAACAGTGCCTAACGTCTATATGGGGCAAAAAGCGATGATTGTTGGCATTTCACTGCCGCCGTGAGTTCCCCCGCAAAGGGGCCCACTAAGTCTGTGTCACCCAAGGGCCCACATAAACCTGGAGCCGGCCCTGTATTGAGGATTATCATCTCTACAGTACTATATCAAGCCACTGGTAAAGGGGTTGCCCGGTTTCTATTTGTTTACAGAGTAATAAATTATACAGTTTTCTAATATATGTACTTACAATTCTGCTCACATACCTTTTTTAAGGTTCATGCAGCCGACCATTGTTTTCTTCAGTGTCTGATCCGTTTTTCTTGCGGATAGAACACTGAACCATTCATTTTTGTGGAACATTGCACACATCCGTTGTTTGTGCGGATCAGTGTCCCCGTTCTGCAAATGATAGAACATGTCCTATTCTTGTCCGTGCTACCGTTATGTTTCGCCCATTTTAGTCTATGGGTCCGCAAAAACATATGACAGGACATAGAAGCCACGGATCCATTGCTAAGAGATGCTGGCAAATCCCCTCCATATGGCGCTCGGTGTGGCCTACTTCCTGATAGCAGTCATATCCAAAAAAAGAGCTCGTCTTGTGTTCTGGCACACAGCATAGAAGTGGAGAGTCAGTTCACACATTACGTTAATACTGCGGAACTACCGCAACGGAAATTGTTGCGGAAAATCTGCAGCAAATACAGTAGCAGCAAAGTGGATAAGATAAAACAAATTTCATCCACATGCTGCATAAATACTGAGCGGAAAAAACGCTCTGAAATTGATTGCGGTGCAGAATCTTTCATTCCGCAGCATGTCAATTGTATTTGCGTAAACGCTGCTTATTTGTTGCAGATTTAATTCAATAGGGAGGTAAAACCAACAACAAAAAGCAGTTTTTGTATTTTATGCGGCGGGTTTGTAGTGATTCCACCGCAAAAAAAACGCAACTCAGAAAATAATACATTTCATACTGTAAAGGTATACCTGACACAGCTTCTGTGTCAACGACCGTGGTTAATCAGCCTGCATCTGTTCCTAGGTCTGCTAGAGTGACTCGATCTGCTACCATTCAGGCTGGAAGGCTGAGGAGTGGGAGAGCCTATCGCAGCCTGGCCAGACGGTTCTAGCTCCCGCCCTTGGTCTACTTATACCTTCATTTGCTCCTTGTCCTTTGCCTGTGATTCTCTTGTTTCTGGCTCTGCTGTTCCTGCTGTTACCATTGACCTCTGCTTCATATTTACCCTGGCTTGACTGACTATTCTCCTGCTCTGCATTTGTTACCTCGAACACTCCTGGTTTGACTCGGCTCGTCCACTACTCTGTTGCTCACGTTGTTGCCGTGGGCAACTGCCCCACTTCCCTTTGCTTCTGTGTACCCTTGTCTTGTTTGTCTGTCGTGCACATATTAAGCGTAGGGACCGTCGCCCAGTTGTACGCCGTCGCCTAGGACGGGCTGTGCAAGTAGGCAGGGACTGAGTGGCAGGTCGCTTGGGTGCACAGGTATTTCCCGTATACATAAAACCTAATAAGATCTTGCTTCCATTTCAGGTCTCTTTTTATGGTAGGTCTGCCACCGGCAGTGCCTTCGTGGATTCAAGGTCTTCTGCTAATATTATGTCTGTGGAATTTGCTATGTCTCTAGCTATGCCACTGATTGATTTGCCTAAACCTGTCCCGGTAGTGGGTATCGACTCCACTCCACTTGCAAATGGTTATTTTACGCAGCATACCCCTGTTTTTGAACTCATTGTGGGCTCCATTCATTTGGAGCAGTGTTCTGTGTTGGGGATGCAGGGATTATCGTCCGATTTGGTTTTAGGCCTTCCCTGGTTGCAGATGCATAATCCCATGTTTAACTGGAATACTGGGGATCTTACTAAATGGGGTAATGAATGCATGATGTCCTGTTTTTCCATTAATTTGCTTTCTCTCGCTGAGGAGGTGAACACTCTACCTGAGTTTATTCAGGATTTCGCTAATGTTTTTACTAAAAAAGCTTCCCAAGACTTACCTCCTCATAGAGAGTACGATTGCGCTATCGATTTGGTACCAGGAGCTAAGTTCCCTAAAGGTAGGATATTTAATCTCTCTTGTCCCGAACGTGAAGCCATGAGAGAATATATCCAGTAAAGCCTGGCCAAGGGTTACATTCGCCCCTCTACTTCTCTGGTAGGTGCTGGCTTCTTCTTCGTAGGGAAGAAGGGTGGTGGTCTTAGGCCGTGCATCGATTACCGAAACTTGAATAAGGTCACTGTAAGGAACCAATATCCCCTTCCTCTGATTCCTGATCTCTTCAATCAGGTTCAGGGGGCCCAATGGTTCTCTAAGTTTGATCTTCGGGGGGCTTACAACCTTATCCGAACCAGATAAGGGTATGAGTGGAAGACTGCGTTTAACACACCCGAAGGTCATTTCGAATACCTCGTCATGCCCTTTGGGTTGTGTAATGCTCCCGCGGTCTTCCAGAATTTCATAAATTAGATTTTAAGAGACTACCTGGGGGTATTTTTTGTAGTGTACCTTGATGATATACTTGTGTTTTCCAAGGAGCGGCCCTCCCACATTGAGCATGTCAGAAAGGTGCTCCAGGCCCTTCGGGAAAACAAACTCTTTGCTAAAACCGAAAAATGTGTGTTTGGGGTGCAGGAGATACCATTTTTGGGTCAAATCCTCACTCCTAACGAATTCCGCATGGACCCTGCCAAGGTTCAGGCTGTGGCTGAATGGGTCCGACCTGTCTCCCTGAAGGCTTTACAGTGCTTCCTGGGGTTTGCTTATTATTATAGGAGATTTATTGCTAACTTCTCGGTCATCGCTAAGCCTCTTACGGACCTTACTCGGAAAGGTGCCGATCTCCTCCACTGGCCTCCGGAGGCGGTCCAGGTTTTTGAGGTCCTTAAGAGGTGCTTTATCTCTGCCATGGGTGCTGATTCAGCCTAACCAGATGGAGCCATTCATCGTGGAGGTTGACGCCTCCGAGGTGGGAGTGGGGGCTGTCTTGTCCCAGGGTACTAAGTCTCTCACCCATCTCCGTCCCTGTGCCTACTTTTCCAGGAAGTTCTCCCCCACTGAGAGTAACTATGACATTGGCAACCGCGAACTCTTAGCCACTAAATGGGCATTTGAAGAGTGGCACCACTTCCTGGAGGTGGCTAGGCACCAGGTAACGGTCCTTACCGACCACAAGAATCTGGTTTTCCTAGAATCTGTCTGGAGGCTAAACCCGAGACAAGCTCGATCTGCGTTGTTTTTTACTAGATTCAACTTTGTGGTCACCTATAGGGCTGGGTCTAAAAATATTAAAGCTGATGCGCTGTCGCGTAGCTTCATGGCCAGCCCTCCTCCGGAGGAGGATCCTGCTTGTCTTTTGCCCCCAGGTATAATCTCTGTTGATTCTGACTTAGTCTCCGAAATTGCGGCTGATCAAGGTTCAGCTCCCGAGAACCTTCCTGAGAACAAGCTGTTTGTTTCCCTGTAATTCCGGCTAAGGGTATTCAGGCAGAATCATGACTCTGCACTATCTGGCCATCCAGGCATCCTGGGTACCAAGCACCTCATTTCTAGAACCTATTGGTGGCCTGGGTTGCTTAAAGACGTTAAGGCCTACGTCGCCGCTTGTGAAATTTGTGCTAGGTCCAAGACTCCCAGGTCCCGACCAGCGGGCTTACTATGTTCTTTGCCCATTCCCCAGAGACCTTGGAGCCATATCTCCATGGATTTTATCACCGATCTGCCGCCATCCCAAGGCAAGTCGGTGGTGTGGGTTGTAGTAGACCGCTTCAGTAAGATGTGCCACTTTGTGCCCCTCAAGAATTTACCCAATGCCAAGACGTTAGCTACCTTGTTTGTCAAACACATCCTGCGTCTCCATGGGGTTCCTGTCAATATTGTTTCTGACAGAGGGGTACAATTTGTTTCATTGTTTTGGAGAGCTTTCTGTAAGAAGTTGGAGATTGATCTGTCCTTCTCCTCGGCCTTCCATCCTGAAACTAATGGCCAGACTGAGAGGACTAATCAGTCTCTAGAACTAAATTTAAGGTGTTTTATCTCTGACTGCCAAGATGATTGAGTCTCCTTCATTCCCCTCGCCGAATTTTCCCTCAATAGCCGGGTCAGTAACTCCCCCATTTTTCGCACAGAATTCCCTGCATCGCACAGAGCAGATACGCTGCGTGCTTTTACGCAGCGTATCCGCCCTGTGTGAACTCAGCCGATCTGTGGGACACTGGTTAACTCACCGCTACCGAGTCCACAAGGATGCTGGATGGGAAGTAATTGGAAAGAAGCTGCTACCACGACATTGGGAATGAGCAACAAGTGCCCAGCGCCAAAAAATAACGCCACTGAGGGAAGAAGCGTCTGGACAGAAAGGCAGCTGCTGAGCCGCCGGGCCCGGGTGCTTCTGAAACACAAGCAGGGGAAGAGAGACAGCGCAGCAGATGCAATGGCACAGGTCACACACCCCTAAGGCCGGCCCTGTTCATACATCACTTTATTCATATTTGTGTCTTTCTTGTGGCTTACGACAGCATGGAAGTATAGCAAGTACCATAGTAATGTATGGTACTTGGCATACTTCCATGCTGTATTTTGGCTTCATGTAGTAGCCGTTTAAAACTTTTTTATTGTACTTACCGATGTACTCTCTGGGATCTTTTTTTTTAAATCTGTTTTTTTCTGCTTCTTTTGTACACTGAAGACAACAAGACAATCTTCAGGAGCGGACAGCAGAGGTAGACTCGGAAGAGACCCAATTGGAGGTATTGAAATAATTGTCTTCTTCTGTTAACAATGGTTACCTCCAAGGAACACGTGCAGTCATCATTGTTTGCATCAAGAAGGCTTTACAGGCAAATACATTGCTGCTTGTTAGATTGCTCCTAAATCAACCATTTATCGGATCATCAAGAATTTCAAGGAAAGAGGTTCAATTGCTATGAAGAAGGCTTCTGGATGCCCAAGAAAGTCCAACAAGTGCCTGGACATCTCATAAAGAGAATTCAGCTATGAGATCGGTTCAACACCAGTGCAGAGCTTGCTCAGGAATGGCAGCAGGCAGGTATCAGTGCATCTGGATGCACAGTGAGGCGAAGGCTTTTGGAGGCTGGCCTGGTGTCAAGAAGGGCAGCAAAGAAGCCACTTCTCTCCAAGAAAAACATCAAGGACAGACTGACATTCTGCAGGAAGTACAGGGATTGGATTGCAGAGGAATGGGGTGACGTTATTTTCTCTGTTTAAGTCCCCTTCAGACTGTTTAAGACATCTGGAAGAATGATTGACCGGAGAAGAAAAGGTGAGCGCTACCATGAGTCCTGTATCATGCCAACAGTAAAGAATCCTGAGACCATTCATGTGTGCGATTGCTTTTGATACAAGAGAATGGGCTCACTCACAATTTTGCCTAAGAACAGTTCCATGAATAAAGAATGGTATCTAAACATCCTCCAAGAGCAACTTCTCCAAACGATCCAGGAAAAATTTGGTGATGAACGCATGATCTTTTTCCAGCATGATGGAGCACCATGTTAAAAGGCAAAAGTGATAACTAAGTGTCTCGGTAAAAAAATCATTGACATTTTGGGCCCATAGCCAGGAAACTCCCCAGATCAGTCCCAATGAGAACCTGTGGTCAATCCTCAAAAAGCGGATGGACAAACAAAAACCCAGAAATTGTGATAAACTCCAAGCACTGTTTAGGAAAGAATGGGTTACCATCAGTCCGGATTTGGCCCAGAAGCTGATATCCAGCATGCCAGGGCGAATTGCAGAAGTCTTGAAAAAAGAAGGTTCAGCACTGTAAATATTGAATCTTCGCATAAACCTGATGTATTTGTCAATAAAAATTTAAAAACTTATGAATTGATTATAATTATACTTCAGTATACCATAGAAACATCTGACTACAAGACCTAAAAACACTGAAGCACCAAACATTGTGAAATCCAAAATTTGTGTCAGTCTCGAAAGTTTTGGCCATGACTGTATAAGAGGTACTGCTAGTGCAACTCAGGCCCAGGACTTCCGAGCCATGATTGACTCGTCTGTCCTGGACTACTTGAATAGAAGCAGTCACTAGGGCCCAGAGGACGCATTTCTATGAAGCCTTGCGCCTCACTTGAAGGAAGTGGCACTACAACTAAGGCTCCCATGTCAAACTACACTGATGGGTGTTGTGGAGGTTTTTAAGCCAATCTAGGGTACACGTGACCTCAACCAGGCATTAGAAAACATACGTGCAAGGGAGAGTCACCTGTTCAACCTCCACCACACACCCCTTCCCATTCCCATCCCCAGTCCAGCCAATAAAGGCACGTAGAGGCATCGCCATCACTATTTTCCCAGGCAGGAATACTACCCACCATCTGGCCCTGGAACATACACTAGATATTTGCAACAACAGGCACATACCCCAGAAAGGAGGAAGACTGGTGTTGGACCTGCTCCTTCTGTGCTAACACGTGAACTACACAAATTATAGTATTGTATAGATTTTGGGTTGTCAAAACTTTCATTATTGTATTCATTAACTCATGTCAATGAAAAAAGTAAATTTTGTTAATAATTGCCTGTTAAATATGTGTTCAGATCTGCACTATTGTGCAGATGGAATCACTGAGTACAAACGAGACATTGTGGATCTTGTACTGATCGCTTTCTGTGGTTTATCTACCATGTTGGTGGACAAATAGTAACATAGTTATATATTTTTTTTAATTATGTTTGAGTAACTCTTACTGCTTTTTTAGACATGTATACTATTTTTTTGGGGGTAAGAACTGTGCGGGTCACAACTGCAGTAGATTTTTTTTAATAACTATAAAAGAAGGAATAAAATTAAAGTTGCTTGCAAAGTCAATATTTATTAATCTACTTACCTGTATTAACATAGTCTGTGTACTTATGTCCATCTTAGTTCCCTTTTCCGTTTCCTGAAAACGGAAAAGGGAAGTTGTATATTATTATTAATGTATATTACCTCCAAACCATGTTCTAAAAAAATGTTGTCGCAATATTTACAAAAATTTTACATTTTAAATAAACTTGCTTTGGGCTGTAGAATCACCGCCTCTTTTCGTCTTTGACAGATCACCTCAAAGGTCACTCAAGATGGCTAAAGGTCCCCAGCAGGAACTCGAAATGCAGTGATGCAAATGAGTTCCCAGTTGCCAGAAATCTAAAAAAAAAAAAAAAAAAGAGGTTGAAGATTAAATTGTACTTTGCATTTCGCAGGGAGACAAGGTGGCAAAGGGCACAAGGTTCAATTATGATTCCAGCATAGGCGTATCATGTCCAAATAGCCAAGAGAGAAGCCAGCCCAGAAGGGCAACATCCACGGGTTTGAAGGTCATCTTGAGAAGACAAAAATCGCCACAAACCAAAGCTAGCCAAGCGGAAAAATCTAACACTGCTCTCGAAGCTATGAAAGCAATAGAAAATGGCTCTCACTTACCATGTGGCCTAGACTTCTGGACTGCTTAGAAATTGACCTACCTTAGCTTGTCCCTCGTTAACCCCTTGTTTACCGATTTTGATTATCTGCTCCCGGCTGCTTCTGACCTCTGCTGTAACGGATTTCCACTAGCTCTGTTTTGTACTTTCTGTTTACCCTCTGGCTATCTGGTTACCTTTTCAGGTATAGCCTGCTTTGCACCCACTATCCAACACTGAACTTTGTTAGAACAACCTGGGTTCTGTGCAGCAAAAACCATCCCACCTTGCGGTGGGCTCTGGCGAATACCTCAGAGTTGTAATGGCTGCCGCGCCGTTCCCCGCCTATTCCACGTTCTCTGCTCTGGTTCCTGCACCCTCCATTTCCTCATGCTTGTCCCGAGTTCCACTTAACCGATCTGGATGCTCTGCAAGCTCTGGGCGTCGTCAGGTAACTGCATCTCTCACCTCCCTCCACGGCCGTCATCCACTATGTGCGGCTGCAGCCACTAGAGGGCGCGTGCACTGACTCTTTCCTTCTTAAAGGGCCAGCGCGTGCCAAAATTCCTAGACTTCCTATTTAAGGATCCTCCTTCCTCTCAATCCTTGCTTGTTCAACCAAGTACCCCCGTGAGTTTCCCTGTACCCTGGTTCCCTGTTACCTTGCCTTCTGCCTTTGTCTGGATTTCCCGTTTTTGACCTCTGCCTGAACTTGACTATACTTGCCTGCCGCCTGCCTTGACCTATTTCTATCGATACCCGTAACGACGTCTGCTGCCTGTCCTGACTTCTGGCCTATACTTATGACTGCCCCTAAACCTGCTGTGCCAAGCATTGCCCTGGGTTACTAGCACCATCTTCCGGACGATACAGAGAATCCACAAACTAACCAGGTGGGAATCATGATAGTTTGAACAAGCCATGGATCCCCTTGACACAGCCCTGCCTGACGCGGCTGATATGGCTCAGGAACTTTCTAGACAAAGAGTCCGCCAAGATCAGAATTTTCAGCTTTTTCAAAATGTGTCCACTCGCTTGAACGAACTTGCACCTCCGGCGCCTCCGACACCGCCACCACCACCGCAAGCTCCTGTCTAAAGTCCTGGAGTACATTTATCTACACCTGCCCGCTATGAGGGTAACTCCAAAACCTGCAGGGGATTCGTTAATCAATGCACCATGCATTTCGAGGTCATGGCACATCATTTTTCCTCAGACCTGGCTAAAGTGGCCTACATCCTGTCCCTGCTTTCTGGCGAAGCGCTGGCATGGTCATCGCTCCTGTGGGAAAGAAACAAAACCATAATGTATAATATTCAGAACTTTCTCTCCACATTTAAAAGGGTGTTTGAAGAGCCAGGTCTGGCATCGTCAGCAGCTTCCTCTCTTCTCAAGCTCCAGCAAGGAACCTCCACTGTAGGTCAATACACCATTCAATTCCGCACCCTGTCTACAGAACTCCAGTGGAATAACAAGGCTCTAGTATCTACCTTCAGGGAGGGTCTAGCGGGCCGAATCAAGGATGAACTTGCTGGCTGGGACCTTCCACCATCCTTGGATGACTTGATCTCTCTTGCCAGTCGGATTGACATTAGTTTTCGTGAGAGACAACAAGAATCTGCTCGGGGCAATAGGACATCATGGTTGGCACCAACCTTCCAATGGCCTCTTCTTGCCTCATCTTCCTCTCGGTGAGATGAACCTATGCAGGTGAAGAGAACAAGACTCACTCCTGAGGAGTGCCAGAATAGACGCAAGTTGAACTTATGTTTATACTGTGGTGGAAAAACGCACTTCGTCAAGGACTGTCCAGTAATGCCGGAAAACTCCAACGCCTAGGGCAAGTAGAAGAGGCTACCCTAGGTGGAGTATCACCCTCTCAAAAGATGACCATACCAGCTAAACTGTCCTTTGCAGGAACCACTTTCTGTGTCTAAGCCTTTCTAGATTCCGGATCCGCTGGGAATTTCCTGTGCCAGTCCCTGGTTAATCGCTACAAAATCCCAGTTCAAGAACTAACCCAACCTTTGTCCATTGCTTCTGTGGATGGGAGGCTTCTACAGGAGACTATCTATCCTGTCACCGGGCCCATTTTCATGTTAACAGGGGCGCTGCACAGGGAACGTATCTCCTTCTATGTTTTAAAGAACTCTCTGAACCCTTTGCTACTGAGTCTACCGAGGTTGCAGAAGCACTCACCTGTTATTGACTGGACTGGAGGTCAAATTACCCACTGGAGTGACTTCTGTCACCAACATTGTCTACAATCAATTTGCCCACCCATGCCTCAGTCTACAGAACCTAACTCAGCAGGACTTCCTACTCCATACAAAAGCTTCTCTGATGTTTCCTGCAAACAACAAGCTGAATCGCTGCCACCTCACAGGCCATACGACTGTGCCATAGACCTGGTCCCCAACGCCACGCCTCCCAGAGGTAGAGTCTAACCCCTGTCTTTGCTCGAGACGAAGGCCATGTCTCGGTATATCCAAGAGAATCTGGAGAGAGGATTCATCCGTAAGTCCTCCTCTCCTGCTGTTTTTCTTTGTGGGGAAAAAAGATGGCTCACTGCGTCCTTGCATTGATTACCGTGGGTTGAATAATATCACGTTAAAAAACGAGTACCCGTTACCGTTGCTCTCTGAACTCTTTGACTGCTTACATGGGGGTGAGAATTTTCACCAAACTAGACCTTCGTGGAGCTTATAATCTCATCCGTATCCGCAAAGGAGACGAATGGAAAAACGCGTTCAACACTCATGATGGCCATTTTGAATACCTCGTCATGCCCTTTGGACTTTGTAATGCTCCTGCGGTTTTCCAGGCCTTTGTTAATGACATTTTTCGAGATCTGTTGTACAGCTGTGTGATGGTATACCTAGATGACATTTTAATATTTTCTCCTAATATTCAGACTCATCGTGTGCATGTGCGCCAAGTGTTACAGCGTCTGCGACAGAACTCTCTGCTAAACTGGAGAAATGCCTCTTCGAGAAAACCAGCCTGCCTTTCCTGGGGTATGTCATTTCCGACCAGGAACTTCAAATGGATCCAGCCAAGCTGTCCTCAATTCTCAACTGGCCTCGTCCGCAAGGACTCAAAGCTGTCCAACGCCTGCTGGGATTCGCAAATTATTACCGCCAGTTTATTCCTCACTTCTCCTCTATGACAGCTCCTATTTCTGCACTGACCAAAAAGGGGGTTAATGCCAAAGACTGGACCACGGAGGCCGAAGCCGCATTCCAAGCTCTTAAAATTGCCTTCTCTTCTGCTTCAGTCCTACATAGACCGGATTCCACCCAACCCTTTGTTCTGGAGGTCGATGCTTCATCTGTGGGAGTCAGAGTTATTCTTTCACAAAAGAGTTGTAGAGGGAAACATGTGGCCTGCGGCTTTTTCTCAAAATCATTTACACCTGCGGAGAAAAATTATGGTATTGGAGATAAAGCACTTTTGGCTATTTAATTGGCCCTGGAGGAGTGGAGACATTTGCTAGAGGGTGCACGGCATTCTATCATCATCTACACAGATCATAAAAACTTCCTTCACCTGCAATCTGCTCAACTCCTAAATCCTCGCCAAGCACCTTGAGCATTATTCTTCTCCAGATTTGATTTCCATCTTCACTACAGACCCGCTGGAAAGAATACCAAGGCTGACGCCTTATCTCACTCTTGTGACCCCACAGATCAAGAGCCCAGTCCCCAGTTCATTATAGATCCAGAACGCATTATGATCGGGAAGACCTACGTACCCCCTAAACAAAGGGATTGTGTTCTTTGCTGGGGTCATGCCTCCAGGGTTTCTGGGCACCCTGGCATCAAAAGGACTCTCAATTTGATTAGCCGTCAGTATGGCCTTCCATGTTCGAAGATACTAAAGACTTTGTCTCAGCCGCCTCCATCTACTCTCAGAATAAAGTCCCCCATTTAAGACCTGCAGCTCTTTTGCATCCTCTACCCGTGCCTGACTCTCCCTGGTCGCACATTGCCATGGACTTCATTACTGATCTCCCAAGTTCTTCTGGGTTTTCCAAAAAAGTTCCTGTCCATCCTGCTCCTGCAGCTGATGCTGAGTTTGAGATTAAAGAGATCCTTGATGTCAAAAGAACACTGGGGAGATTGTGGTACCTGGTCGACTGGAAGGATTATGGTCCTGAGGAGGGATCATGGGAACCCGTGGAGAATGTCAACGCCCCAGATCTCATCAAGGACTGTGAACGAAGGTTCCCACGCAAGCCAAAAACGAGGGGGCGTAAAGGGGGAATACTGTAATGGCTACCACGCCGTTTCCCACTGCTTCCATCGCCTCTGCTCCGGTTCCTGCACCCTCCATTCCCTCATGCTCGTCCCGAGCTCCACTCACCCAATCCGGACACTCTGCAGGCTCTGGGCGTCGTCAGGTAACTGCATCTCTCACCTCCCTCCACGGCCATCATCCACTATGTGTGGCTGCAGCCACTAGAGGGCGCATGCGCTGACTCTTCCCTACTTAAAGGGCCGGCATTTGTCAAAATCCTAAGACTTCCTATTTAAGGACCCGCCTCTTTCAGATCTTTGCTTGTTCAACCAAGTTACCCCTGTGAGCTTCCCTGTACCCAGTTTTCCCTGTTACCTTGCCTTCTGCCTTTGTCTGGATTTCCCGTTGTGACCTCTGCCTGAACTTGTATTATCCTTGCCTGCCGCCTGCCTTGACCTATTGCTATCCATACCCGTAATGACGTCTGCTGCCTGTCCTGACTTCTGGCCTATTCATCTGACTGCCTCTAACCTGCTGTGCCAAGTGTTGCCCTGGGTTTCAAGCACCATCTCCCAGACGACACAGAGGATCCACAAACAAACCGGTGAGAACCGTGATACAGG
Source organism: Rhinoderma darwinii (assembly GCF_050947455.1). Classification (NCBI taxonomy): domain Eukaryota; kingdom Metazoa; phylum Chordata; class Amphibia; order Anura; family Rhinodermatidae; genus Rhinoderma; species Rhinoderma darwinii. The sequence goes on from NC_134689.1 coordinate 53,148,882, forward strand.
CAGTCATGTTTTACATAATCTATAGACTGGCAGCCTTGTTATACATCATCTATAGACAAAGAGCCATGTTATACATCATCTAGAGACAGAGAGCCATGTTATACAACATCTAGAGATAGGCACCTTCCTAGTCAGACAATAAACATTAGTCTCACAAGGCAACTAAGTAAAGTGGCTAGGTGCTTCTTGAGTATAGCATCACACCCCCAAGAAGTCAAGGAATAGAGACTCCAAAATTATGAACATATGCAAACAAGAGAACCAGGAGTCATATACTATTGTAGTACGAAAATAGAAAATATTAATCTTTATTGATACACGTAAATGGACAATAAAATTTATAAAATACGGTGGATTCAAAACTGGATTTAACTGTATGTGAGCCAATTCACAATTTACAGGTGACCAAAAGTTTGCATTACTAATGCAACAAAGTCACACAGATTAACCCCCTAGTGCCTGTTTTGGCCTTGTGGACACAGCCGATTTTTGCAAATCTGACATGTGTCACTTTATGTGGTAATAACTCCAGAATGCTTTTGCCTATCCAAGCGATTCTGAGATTGTTTTCTCATGACATGTTGTACTTTATGATACTGAAAAAATGTCATCATTAAATTCAATATTTATTTGTAAGAAACGCCAAGATTTAGAGAAAATTAGCAAAAATTTGCATTTTTCTAAATTTTAAATGTATTTACTTGTGAAACAGATAGTAATACCACACAAAATAATTACTAGTTTATATTTCCCATATGTCTACTTTATGTTTGCGTCGTTTTTTGAACATTATTTTATTTTTCTAGGACGTTACAAGGCTTAGAACTTTAGATGCAATTTCTCATATTTTCAAGAAAATTTCAAAAACCTATTTTTTCAGGGACCAGTTCAGTTCTGAAGTGGCTTTGAGGGCCCTATATATTAGAAAGTCCCCAGAAGTCACCCCATTTTGAAAAGTGCACCCATCAAAGTATGCAAAACAGCATTCAGAAAGTGTTTTAACCCTTTAGGCGTTTCACAGGAATTAAAGCAAAGTAGAGGTGACATTTACAAATTTCATTTTTTTTCTTCAAAAATTCATTTGTAATAAATTTTTTCTGTACCACAGATGGTTTTACCCAAGAAATGCAACTCAATATTTATTGCCCAGATTCCGCAGTTTTTAGAAATATCCCACATGTGGTCCTAGTGCGGTAATGGATTGAAACACCGGCCTCAGAATCAAAGAAGCACCTAGTGGATTTTGGGGCCTCCTTTTTTTAGAATATATTTTAGGCACCATGTCAGGTTTGAATAGGGCTTGTGGTACCAAAACAGTAAAGACCCCCCAAAAGTGACCCCATTTTGGAAACTATACCCCTCAAGGAATTTATCTATGGGTATAGTTAGCATTTTGAAGCCACAGTTTTTTTGCTAAATTTATTTGAATTAGTATGTGAAGATGAAAATCTACTTTTTTTGTGAAAAAACGTAGACATTTTAAATTTTACAAGGAATAATGTAGAAAAAACACCCCAACATATGTAAAGCAAATTCTTCCGATTATAGCAATACCCCATATGTGGTAATAAACTGCTGTTTGGACCCACAGCAGGCCTCAGAAGAGAAGGAGCACCATTTGGATATTGGATTTCTGATAGTTTTCAGTGCCGTGTTGCATTTGCAATGCACTGGAGGGATGAAAACCGTGGAAACCCCCCAATAGTGACCCCATTTTGGAAGCTACACCCCTCAAGGAATTTTTCTAGGGGTAAAGTTAGCATTTTAACCCCACAGTTGTTTTGCTGAATTCATTGGAATTAGTCTGTAAAGGTAAAAATCTACTTTTTTTCTGTAAGAACTTAGACATTTTTCGTTTCAATAGTTTTTATTGAGAATTTTTTGAACATAAGAACATTTACACATTTCAAGTAATTCAAATATACAGGAGATACAGGACGATAAGTCGAAGACTTTGCCATAGAGCAGAGTTAAAACTGTATCATTCAGTCCCGATGAAGTGACAATAAAGAACATGACATAAACAAAATAAACTAAACATAGTAAAACCATTCATATAGTGCAATAAGATCATATATTGTACAGTCAATATCTAAGTATATTTGTACACTTATGTTCATGGCCCCCTTTTGAGATGAAAATTGAATTTATTATGACCTCTCACATCTTATAAGATAAACCTACTTATAGAGATTTATAGAAGGTGCTGTTGCACCACGGGGTCCATAAAAGGTTGAATTTTGCAAATGTAGAATTCCCTAAGGCCATTATTCTTTCATAGGCAAAAGTCATGTTGATTAATACTAAGAGTTCCTCAAATATTGGGATTTCTACTTTCTTCCAATATCTTGTGATGATTAGTTTTGCCATTACCAGAATTTTACAAATAAGGCATCTCTCCAGAGAAGGGAAGCCCTCCAATTCTAGGAACAACAACGCTACCTGAGGGGACATTACTACTGGTTTTTGCATAACATTCGCCAAAAGTTCAAACACTTGAGCCCAGAACCTGTCTAGTTTGTGGCATTGCCATAGCATATGGAATAGGGAACCTGTATTTCCACATCCTCTCCAGCATAGCGGTGAGGACTCAGGATATATCCTATGTAGACGATCTGGGGTGTAGTACCATCTCAGGGATGTTTTTAGTGCTGCTTCAATATGTTGGATGCACGGGAGAGCTCTATGTATAAGTTTAAATGAGGCCAACCATGTGGTGTCATTAAACGATTTCCCCAAGTCTCTTTCCCATGATTTAATTAAATGAGTTTTGGTAAAAGAATAGTGATTTTTAATTGTGTTATATATGGGTTTTAAACCTCCCATGCGTCTGGAGAAATGGGCAAATAATTTAAAGTTACACAAAGCGTCGAGATTGCTGGTGGTCTCCATACAATGTTTTATTTGAAGATATTTAAAAAAGTCAGAGTTGGGTAGAGAAAATTTTGATTTTAGCCGCTCGAAAGTCATCAAATGATGACTGTCAAGCAGTAAGGAAACATCAGTGATGCCACCAGCAATCCATGACGTCAGCTTAAGGTTTGGAATTAGTAGCATAAAGAATTCTAAAGGAATATAACTTTTGATTAACGGAATACGGTTCAGAGTGTTATTCTGGATGTAGGACCAGCATTCTAGAGTCGTCTTTGTCAGAGGGGACAATGGGCGCGAAGGTGCTATATCCCAAAACGTCCAGAAGAGAGTGGTTTTTAAAGGTATAGGCGAAATATATGAAGTTTCAATTTGTAGCCACTGCTTTCCTGTGTCCATGGTCCACCAACTAGAAATTTGCGCTACCTGGGTGGCGATATAGTAGCTATGTATGTCCGGTATACCCAAGCCGCCAATTTTCCTATCCCTAACCAATAGATGCATGGCCACTCGAGGATGCGTTTTTGACCAAACGAATTGGGAGAGATTCCTTTGTGCTATCTGAAAAAATCTTTTAGGAAGGGTGATATGCAAGGTTCGGAATAGGTATAATAGTTTTGGCAGTAAAAGCATTTTATAGGCCGCAATCCGGCCTAGCCATGAAGTTTCGAATTTAAGTAATCGATCTGTGTCTAACTGGATAGCTTTTAATAGAGGTTCATAGTTAGCTGCGTATAGGTCCTTATATGAAGAAGTCAAAGTTATCCCCAGGTATTGGATGCCCTTCATTTGCCAATCAAAGGGATATTTTGTTTTGAGAAAATGCAGTGTGGAGGGGTCTAGGTGAAAGGGAAGTATTTGCGATTTCTGCGCATTTAATTTATAATACGATATGGTGCCAAAAGTCTTGATAATGTCCATGGAAGCTTCTAATGAGAATTCTGGGTTAGTTAAAGATAAAATGATGTCATCTGCGTATAGTGAGATAGTGTGTGAGACCTCGCGACATTGAACTCCCTTAATGTCCGCGCAGTGCTTAATGTGTTGAGCTAAAGGTTCCATGGAGAGTATAAAAATTAGTGGAGATAGTGGGCATCCTTGTCTGGTACCATTCGTTATATGGAACTCTGTAGACAGGATGCCATTGGTGTAGATTTTTGCTGTGGGTGCTGAGTAAAGTGCCCTAATGGCTGTCAAAATATTGCCCTCGAATCCCATTTCTCCCAGGGTCACGAAGGCGTACGCCCAATTAATTCGGTCGAACGCCTTTTCAGCATCCAGGGCCAGCATCAATGCTGGTGTAGCTCTTGTTTCAATGAGATGCAGTAAATTTACAATCCTTTTTGTGTTATCTGATGCCTGCCGCCCCTTAACAAAACCCACCTGATCTATGCTCACCAGGGTAGTTAGTAGAGGGGTGAGCCTTGTTACAAGAATCTTGGCATAAAGTTTGAGGTCTGAATTTAGTAATGAAATGGGCCTGAAATTTTGGGGGGTATCGGGAGTCTTGCCCGGTTTAGGGAGAGTAACAATAATAGCCGCTTGGTTGTCCTTTGGAAAGGAGCCCTGATCTATAGCCTGTTGGAAAAATTTAGTCAGATAAGGGGCCAGTACATTGGATAGGTTTTTATAATAAGAATTGGAAAGACCGTCTGGGCCTGGAGATTTGCCCTGGGGAAGGGAACGTATGCTTTTCAAAATTTCTAGTTCTGTTATTGGGGCATTTAAAGATCCTAATTGTTCTGCTGACAGTCTAGGCAGGGATGCTTTCCTATTGAAATCCATTATCTCATGGTGATTTGGACAATTGATAAAGGGGTCATCCTTTAGATTATAAAGGGAGGAATAGTATTTTATAAATTGTTCTACTATATCTCTAGGATCCATGCGTTTATCTTGGGTGAGGGGGTCTTTCAGATATGGTATTCTGGTCTTCTGATATTGAGCTTTAAGCCTGGCAGCTAGTAGTTTCCCAGCCTTGTTGTTCTGGGAATAATAACGGGCTTTAGTTTTTCTTAAATTTTTCTCATACTCCGATACTAAACAAAGACGTAGTCGTTGTCGAAGTAGGAGTAATTGTGCAGCCCACTCAGAGGATGGAGATAATTTATTTTTTGTGTCTACAAGATGTATCTCGTTAGTCAACTGAGATATCTCTTCTTGACGCTTTTTTCGGACCGTGTGCCCCAAACGTATAAAGGTACCTCTTATGTATGCCTTATGAGCATTCCAGAGGGAGGCGATTCCAATATCTGGCGTGTCATTGCATTGTAAATATTCATGAAGGTCTCTTTCTATATCTAGTTTATAAGTAGGGTGAGATAAAAGATATGAGTTACATCTCCAGAGATAATCTGGGCTAGTGTCATATGTTTCCGCAATCGTCAGAGTGATCGGCGCATGATCTGACCACTGTATGCTCCCAATTGTCGTGGATTGAGATAACAGGAGTGTCGCTTTATCTATAATGAACATATCAATTCTAGAGTAACTATTATGGACTTGAGAATGGAACGAGTAATCACGTTCCGATCCATGTTGCATGCGCCAGATATCGTACAGCTCCTCCCCCCAGAACCAATCCCCAAAAGCAGCCCGTGTTTGTCTAGGCTGTGACGTAGTGTCCATCCCAGAATCCATAACAAAGTTAAAGTCCCCACATATAATCAGCTTTCCCTGTTTATGTTTAGCGATTAAACCACGGATTTTGTGAAGGAATCTCAAATGGTGGTTATTAGGTGCATACAACGTTAACAGAGACTATTTTACATTGTTAATAAAACAGATTAGCAATACATATCTCCCATTCGGATCCGCAAGCATCTCAATTAGCTGAAAAGCAACTGTATTTTTTACTGCTATCAAGACTCCTCTAGCCTTGGTAGAGTGATGTGACTGAAAAACATGGGGAAATTGTGGATTTTTAATGCGGTGAGCATCTTTTTCCAAGAGGTGAGTCTCTTGAATACACAAAATCTCACATGCCAGCTGCTGTGCTTCTTTCCACATATGTGCCCTTTTATGTGGGCTGTTGAGGCCATTTACGTTTAGAGAACCAATTTTAAGAGCCATCGCATAAGGGAGTTTGCTGTCGAATACCTGACCCAATCGCATCAAGGTTTAGACCATACTTGGTGTACTCTAAAGGAGTATGTGTGAATTGACTGTTAAATGAGTATAAGTGTAACAAATTTATCTGCACTGAACAAGGAAAAAACTTAGAACGACAATACAAAAGAATTCAAATACGTTTGAATAGGAAAGACTGAACAGCAATAAGTTCAGATACAATGGAGGGAGAAAACAGTCAACTTGTGGGCCGGACTTTTTGATCCCGAGAAAAACTCAGCTGCGCCACCGCTAAAGGGTGAGGGTACCTCAGCGTCGCGGACGATGTCGAAGGTTGGGCCCTTGCCAGTCATCTTTTACCGGTTGAGGTGAGGGTTTTTTCTTAGCTCCCAGGGAGGCGTCAGGGATGGAAATACCCCATTGTTGTAGAAGTAGTGCACCATCTTGGACATTTCTGATCACATGCATAGAGCCATTTCGGTGAATCAATAGCCGTACTGGAAAGCCCCACTTATATAGGATTTTGTTATTCCTCAGAGTGATAGTGATGGGAGCAAGATCTCTCCTTAACTGCAGAGTGACGGCAGAAAGATCAGTATAGACAGATATCATATTGTATTGTGCCGGGAGTGTTTCTTTGTTTCTGACGGCTGACATAAAGAGTTCTTTGATGTGGAAGAAGTGAAACCGAGCCAATACATCTCTGGCTACATCCGTTGACAGGTGTTTAGGTCTGGGGACCCTATGCGCTCTATCTAAGATCAGATCTCTAGATGTGCAATCAGGTAGTAAGGTGTGAACGAAGCTTTGGAGAAACTGCGTTAAATTTTTTGGGGCTATATCTTCAGGTATGCCTCGAAACTTGATGTTGTTCCGTCGGGAACGGTCTTCTAAGTCAGCAATTTTTGCTTTTACTTGTGAGAGATCAGCTTCTAGGTCGAAGTGAGCGTCTATAAGCTCGTTATGGGAAGCTGCAAAGTCTCCCATTTTGGATTCTACATGTTGTACACGATCCTCAACAGCATGTAATGCGGTCATTGGTTTGATTAATTGAGCGAACCCAGAATAAAGAGACCGTTGGAGCGCCTGCAGCATAGTCTTGAGAGTGAGTTCTGTGAGGGTTAGCCGTCGATGGCATATCGGCAAAAAGATCTGAGGAGGCCCCCATATCTCCTTCAATGCACTCTATCTCCTTGGGAGTTGGGGTTTTATGAAAGTCCCGTTTAGACCGATTAGCAGGGCTCCCATGTCCTGGTGAAGGAGGTGAGGAAGGAGAGGAACCACGTGTGTGGTCTTTAAAATGGCGGCCTCTGGGTGCTGTTATCTCCTTTGTCCCCCTCGATGGCATTAGAGCTGCACTCTGTGAGTGTGGATAGGCTGTCTGCGTTCTAGGTGACAGCGCCGGAACAGAACTACTTCGGCGAAGTGGAGATCTAATCTGCAGGGATCCCTGCATTGAGGTGAGTAATCCTGTGTGTGCGTCTGGGTCGGCGCCATTTTGGGCCACTTGGCGGTCGTGGGGAAAGTAGAAATCCAGCATTTTCGCTGGTCTACTCACCGACTTCTTTTGTCTGGGCATGCTTGGCGGGTGTCCCCCTCCGGTAGATCAACTGCGGGATGCAGGAGAGGTCGTAGTCGCTTGTACGTCGCTTATGAACGGTAAGGCAGCGCGGAGCTAGGTCCTCACGCGACCATTCAGTCCGGCAGCCAAGCCACGCCCAAGAACTTAGACATTTTTAATTGTTACAAGGAATAAAGGAGAAAAAGCACCCCAACATTTGTAAAACAATTTTTCCTGATTACGTAAATACCCCATATGTGGTAATGAACTGCTGTTTGGACCCACACCGGGGCTTTGAAGGGAAAGAGCGCTATTTGGCTTTTGGAGCTCAAATTTAGTTGAAATAGTTTTTGGGTGTCATGTCGAATTTGCAAAGCCCCTGAGAGACCGAAAGAGTGGAAGCCCCCCAAAAGTAACCCCATTTGCGAAACTACACCACTTAAGGAATCTATCTAGGGGTATAGTGAGCATTTAGGCCCTACACGTCTTTTGCAGAATTTATTAGAATTAGGGCGTGAAAATTAATATCAACATTATTTCCACAAAAAGGTTGATTTTTTTCAATTTCACAAAGGATAAAGGAGAAAATGCCGCCCAACATTTGTAAAGCAATTTCTCCCGAGCACGGCTATACCCCACATGTGGTCATAAATGCTTTTTCATTAGAAAGTAATTAACCCTTTACGAACTGATTCATGTTTTGCTTTTTTCTTTTTCGTTTTTCCTCCCTGCTTTCCGAGAGCCACAACTTTTTTATTTATCCGTCAATAGAGTGGTGTGAGGGCTTATTTTTTGCGAGACGAGCTGTAGTTTTTATTGGTACCATTTTTTGGTACATAAAACTTTTTGAGCACTTTTTATTTCATTTTTTGGTAGAGCCAGAATGACCAAAAAACGGCGATTTTGCAGTTTAAAATTCTTTATTTTTCACGGCGTTCACCGTGTGAGTTAAATAATGGTATATTGTAATAGTTGATTCACTGAAAATTGATAATAAATGTCGTTCCAATATTGTTAAGTATAGTTCACCGCCTGAAAGAACGATTAAAAAGTATAGTTTATTAATTGTATTTATAAAATTGTGGCTCAACCAGCCACTGATACCAAACCAGGCATAAGCAAGCGATTTGCGACAGGAGAAAAATGGTTCAGAGTGAATGATGTCTCTCACACCTAAATACTAACTCTCCTGTTTATAGTATAAATTCCGCTATATCCTTGCCAAAAATCACTATATATATAGATCCTACGCGTTTCCTCATCACACTTAAGGTGATGTTTCCTCAGGGAGTCATAGATATAAATTGTTTATTTGTAGTTAAATTCTAAAGTATTTCAATAGTTGCAATGTTACAGCCCTGGATAGCACTGTTCGTGTGCTGATTATTAGCCTCCAGACGCATGCATCAAAATCGAACGCCACAATTAAGGGGTTGACTGCCGATATCAGCGTCGATGGGCCGCTGATTGGCAACGGGGAATGCAGGGCAGACACCCTGCACAGTTAACCTGCCGCTGCGGTGTAGCGCCGCGCGGCGGTTAACTGTCAAAGCACAGACGTAACTGCACGTCAAGGTGCGCGAACTTACTGCTCACCTCGACGTACAGTTACGTCAAGGTGCGGGAAGGGGTTAAGAGAGGAAATGATAACAAATGTAACCAGTCAATGTAAAGCAGCACCTTCTCAACAACAAGTGAGTGGCCTAATGCATGTCAAAAAGGAGTATATGATGTTAGTCATAAAAGATGCAAAAGTGTACAGAGTACAGCTGTAAATGGAATAACCACAGAAAAAGAGAGGTATGCGCTGGTATCATGAAAATACAAATCCATGTCAATGGAGAAGTCTAGAGTGATCTGATGGTAGTGCAGTTCCCCAAACAAAAAAATGCTGGCGGATAAAGTTCCATTAGAGGTATCAAAAGCTAAGTGCCTTACCTATAAGGAGTGATGTAGTCAAATGGCTCATAAAAGCGCACCGACACACGTTTTGCGTGTAGATTTGTCAAGAGGTAATGGCAGTGTGTTTGAGTCGAACTGAAATCAATGGTAATGCAAACGGAAAGTTATGGTTTCCGTTCATGGGTTCCCCTGACAGAAAGGTCTTTTGGAACCCATGAACAGAACCCCGACGCAAATGGCACAAACTGTTCTCTTTATTTACAGTATAAACTATTTCTGACCTCTCTACAAAGAAACCAACAATGTACTCATTGATGTTGCAGGATATTGTGCGCTTATAAGCGGAGCCACCATGAAGGCAACACAGGAGGTACAGCCATCAGTGGTCTGGCCAAAAAGGAGGCCTACCTGCCAGCTGTCTGTTGGCAAAAGAAGCCACGCAGCCAGAGTAAAAAATTCAATTCTGGCTGCTGGCAGATGCCACTAAAGGGAGTTGACTGCATAAGTTCAATAGGTGCTAAATAAATCATAATGCAGGGCTCTCCACGAAATGTTAGCTTTTATTCGGCCATCATTTGTGCATCTCGAGTCATCCACAAAAAAAACCCATAAGAACATATTATAGAATTTAAAAAAAATGAGTGGTCTATGTTGTTTATTAGCTTTATTTACTTGCAGGCCGCACAATACACTGACTTCATATCAGGGGCGTAACTAGGAAAGACTGGGCCCCATAGCAAACTTCTGATTGGGGCCTCCCCTCCCCTGGGTATCACACAACCCCCCCTAGTAGATAGTGCCTCCCTATAGATTCCACCACACAGCGCCCCCTATAGATAGCATCATACCGCCCCCTGTAGATAGCGCCATACACAGCCCCCTGTAGATAACGCCTTACAGCCCCCCTGTAGATAACGCCATACAGCCCTCCACCTGTACATAATGCCATACAGCCCCAAACCCCCCTGTAGATAACTCCATACAGCCCTAAACCCCCCCTGAAGGTAACGCCATACAGACCCCCTGTAGATAGCGCCATACAGCCCCCACCCCCCCCCCCAAAAAAAACGGCCTACAGTTTGTCCTATAATAGAGATGTATAACCTATCCATAGGGTAGGGGATACATGTGTGATCGCTGGCAGCGATAAGGAGAACAGGGAACCGAAAGTCCCCCCCCAAGTTCTCCATGAGAAATCTCGGACTTCCGGGGTCTGCGCAGTTCAATAAAAATGAAAGGAGCGCTGGTCACGCATGTGCACAAGCGCGACCGGTGCACAATTCATTTCTATGGAGCTGCCGACAGACCCCGGAAGTCCGAGGTTTGTCATGGAGAACTTCGGGGGACTTACGGTCCCCCGTTCTCCTTATCGCTGTGCGTCCCAGCGATCCCACATGTATCCCCTATCCTGTGGATAGAGGATGCATGTCTTTTGTTGGAACAACCCCTTCAGTGGCGTCGCGCCGTAGCAGCCATAGCGGCTGCTAGCGGAGCCTCCGGCCATGGAGGGGGGCCGTGCTGCAGGCCCATAGTTACGCCACTGCTTCATATATTTTTAAGTATGGGATGCCCAAAGACAGCTTAAAAATGGCTGACTAGGTTGTCCTCAGTTACAGTAGGAAGAGCAACCCTAGCAATTTGAACTTAGGCTCAGGGGTGGAATGAGCGTGGTCATGGACCCCTTTACTTACCACCATAGTTATAATATACTCAAACTGGGTTGGTACAATACCTTTGAGCAGTATTGATCTAATTTTTCTATTGTAGACCCTGCACTTAAACTTTAATACTTCTGACTCAGGGACTGTGGACGTCTAATGGCACTGTCCAAATGATCAGTCCACCACTGCTTACACCACAGTCCTTCACACAGGCTTACTACAGCTCCAAATATTAGCTGTATATTTAGCACCAAACATGGGATTAGAACCCATCAGGAAAAGGAAGCAGAGCCCTTCCTAAAAAAAAAAAAAACTCTGGAAAAGGTTTCTAAATAAAAACTTTGGAAAAGGTTTATAGGATGGGATCTGATTCTGTTTTTGGTGATAAGCATACGACTCCCACACATTATAATATTCCTGTGTGAATAATTCTTGTGTAACGCTCAGTGAAGGGTGAAGCATAACACAAGGATTTAAAGAACACTAAAAAGTGTATCCCAATGTGATGCACAGCCCCTCAGGACCTGCACTAGACATAAAACAGAATATCAGTCTTTCATAGCAAGTTCCTTTAATTATGGATGTTTGTATTTATGTGCAGTGTTGTATATTTTGTATTGCGTATTATTAAATTGCTAGTTGTCACTTAGTAAATCACTTGTAGAATATGTGAAAGTTTTAAACTCTGAAGTTGATAAATGTGCCATCACACTGTTCTCTGATGGGTTATAACATTTAACCATGAATATAAACTGCTTCTATGAAGTCCTCGCAGTCATATTTATATTACATTTCTTTTAAATTGCTTTCCTTATATTATCAGTCAGATGATTCCAGATTTGGAAATTTGGCAGCTGTCCCTGTCTTACTGACTTACTTCTGTTTTGATAAGTATTCGGCAAATAGCACTTAAAATATACTAGGTCCTGTTTACATAAAAAAAAAATTGGCCTACGTTTAACAACGGATAGCACACTGACCCATGCTAATCAGTGAGGCCATTCAAACATCCGTTTTTATCTTTCATGGAGCGTGTGTTCGTTGCGAGGAACTCACAGCATCTCATATTCTGGTCTGTTTTTGCAGGTCAGACTCACCCATTAAAGACTATAGGTGCGTGAAAAAAATAGACACTACACAGAAGATATACGTGTGCTGTCCATTTTCACATCAGTTGCTAATGAAATGCAGAAAAAAAAAAGAAAAGTAAACCTGTGAGTGCTTGTCAGGTTTGAAGAGGTCTTGTGGGGCTAAAACAGTGGAAACAATCCCAAAAAGACACCATATGGCAAACTACACCCCTCAAGTAATTTATCAGGGTTGTATTGTGAGCATTTTGACCCCACATATGTTTTGCTAAATTTAGTGGAATGAGGCCGCGAAAATAAAAATCAAGCAATTTCTCCCGATTACAGCAAGGCACCATATGTGGTAATAAACTGCTGTTTGGACACAAGGCAGAGCTCAGAAGGGAAGGAGCGGCATTTGACTTTTGGAGCTTAAGTTTTGCTGCAATGGTTTTCGGGTGCCATGTCACATTTAGAAAGCCCCTGTTGGACCAAAACAGTGAAAAACCCCCAAAATTGACCCCATTTGGGAAACTACACCCCTGAAGGAATTTATCTTGGGGTATAGGGAGCATTTTGACCCCACAGGTTTTTTTGCCGAATTGAATGGAATTAGGCCATGAAATTGAAAAGCTAATTTTTTTTAATAATAAAATGTAGTTTTAGTTCAAATTTTTCCATTTTCACATTAAATAAAGGAGTAAAAACACCCCAAAACGTGAAAAAGCAACCTCTTCTGATCAAAGTAATACCCTATATGTGGCAATAAACTGCTGTTTGGACCCACGGCAGGGCTTAGCTTGGAAGGAGCACCATTAGGCTTTTGGAGCTCAAATTTTCTGGAATGGTTTGCGGCGCCATGTCACATTTGCAAAGCCCCTGCGAGACCAAATCAGTGGAAACCCCCAAAAGTGACCCCCATCTGGGAAACTACACCAGTGAAGGAATTAATCTAGGGGTATAGGGAGCATTTTGACTCCACATGTTTTTTGTCGAATTTAGTGGAATAAGACCATGAAATATTACAAGGAATAAAGGAGAAAAAGCATGCCAATGTTTGAAAAGCAATTACTCCCGATTACGGCAATACCCCATAAGTGGTTATAAACTGCTGTTTGGACACACTGCAAGGCTGAAAAGGAATGGAGATCGAATTTAGCTGGAATGGTTTTTGGGTGCAATGTCACATTTCAAAAGCTCCTGTGGTGCCAAAATAGTAGGGTCCCCCCAAAAATGACCCCATTTTGGAAACTACACACCTTAAGTAATCTATCTAGGTGTACAGTGAGCTTTTAGACCCACAGGTCTTTTTCAGAACTTATTGGAATTAGGCCGTAAAAATTAATATCAACATTTTTTCCACTAAAAAGTTTCATTTTTTTCATTTTCACAAAGGATAAAGGAGAAAAAGACATGCAACATTTGTAAAGCAATTTCTCCCGAGTGCGGCAATACCCCAGATGTGATCATAAACTGTTGTTTGAACACACAGCAAGGCTCTAAAGGGAAGGAGCGCAATTTGGTTTTTGAAGTGGAGATTTTACAAAATGAGCTTTCTGACACCATGTTGCATTGAGCTAAGGTACCAGTACATTGGAAAGCCCAGAAAAATTACACCATTTTGGAAACTACATCCCTGAAGAAATTCATCTATAGATATTGTTTTGATTTTCACCCCGCAAGTGTTTTGCAGAATAAGTGTACAGTGGATGTTGCAGATTGAAAATTGCCATTTTTCCACTGATATGCCATTTAAGTGATATGTTGTGCCCAGCTTTTGCCACTGGAGACACACACCCCATAAATTGTTAAGCGGGTTCTCCAGAGTACAGTAATACCCCATATGTGGTCATGTGGTCATAAACTACTGTTTGGGCACACTGTCGGCTCAGAAGGACCACCAGTCAGGCTCAGAACGACCGCCATTTGGCTTTTGGAGCGTAGATTTTGCTTGGTAATAGTTTTGTTTGGGGTTTTACTGGTATTTCAGCTTATAATGTCGGGGCATATGTAAGCTGTGGGGAGTACATCAGGGTATATGTAAACTGGGCAGAGTACATCAGGGTATATGTAAACTGGGCGGAGTACGTCAGGGTATATGTAACCTGGGCGGAGTACATCAGGGTATATGTAAGCTGGGCCGAGTACATCAAGGTATATGTAAACTGGGCAGAGTACGTCAGGGTATATGTAAGCTGGGCCGAGTACATCAGGGCATAAAAGTATGATGTAATAATGGGGTGAATGAATACTAAAATTAATAATCCATGATTATTAATGTGGTATGCTTTGAACCAATCCTTTATGCACAGGCCGGGTTTTTTGGGTATTGTACAAAATATCTGTGCTCCAGTATTACCTAATCTTTGACTTCTTCAATAGCCCTCCAAGCAGCACAAGGCCCTAAAGTTTCCTGGGGTTTTTTAGGGAAAACTATTGTACCTAAAAAATGTGTCTGGCTGTCATTTAGCATAATTTTGCATCATTGCGAGCGTCATAACATGTTATTATTCCATTGACGGAGCTGTGTGAGGGCTTGTTTTTTGTGGAATGAGCTGTAATTTTTATTGGTTCCATTTTGGGGTACACACAATTTTTTTTATCACTATTTATTCTATTTTTTGTGAGGCGAGGAAACCAAAAAACAGCAATTCTAGCACTGTATTTTTTGTTTGTTTTTAGAGTGTTCATCCTGCAGTATAAACAACATGATAACTTCATTCTGTGGGTCGATACGATTACAGTGACACATAATTTATATAATTTTTTTAAGTTTTACTACTTTCCCACAATAAAAAATTAAATCATGTTTTAGTGTCGCCACTATCTGACAGCCATAACTTTTTTTATTTTTCAGTTGATATCGCTGTGGGAGGGCTTGTTTTTTGCATGACAAACTGTAGTTTTGTGGGTACCATTTTGGAGTAGTTGCGACTTTTTGATCACTTTTTATTAGTTTCTTCTGAGACAAGGTGACCAAAGGAAAAAAT
Source organism: Rhinoderma darwinii (assembly GCF_050947455.1). Lineage (NCBI taxonomy): Eukaryota > Metazoa > Chordata > Amphibia > Anura > Rhinodermatidae > Rhinoderma > Rhinoderma darwinii. Next base: position 53,164,003 of record NC_134689.1, read on the forward strand.
TCTGTCCTTGTTTTTTATTTAATTTTTTTACGGTGTTCACCATGCGGTAAAAATAACGTGATATTTTTATAGTTCAGGCCATTCCGAATGCTGCGATACATATTATCTGTAGCGTCCATGGCCGCGGGCCGTTGGGTTTACTCACCTCCCAACGCCCGCAGCCATGGATCCGTGAGCACTGGTCCCCATCTCCTCCCTAGGAGACGCCAGTGCTCACTTCCGGTCCGTTCTGCTGTGTCCCGTAGGGTGCGCGTGCACGCTCGTGCCTGGCCTTAAAGTCTTCATCATCATCAACTGCCACGATTTCCTGGTCTATAAGAAGGCCCCTGGCCTTCTAATCCTTGCCTGAGCGTTGTTAGTTTTCCCAGTCTGTCTTGCAAATGGTCGCTTAGTGTTTCCCGTTCTAGTTGTTACCCGAGCCTTGTTCCCTGTTCCTGTTTCCCGTGCTGTGCCTTTAGTATATAGTCGTGCCACGTCCGGAGAAATCCGCCACGTCCTGTGTCATCTGCCACGTCCGGAGGAATCCGCCACGTCCTGTGTCATCTGCCACATCCGGAGGAATCCGCCACGTCCTGTGTCATCTGCCACGTCCGGAGGAATCCGCCACGTTCTGTGTCATCTGCCTCGTCCAGAGGAGTCCACCAGGTCTGGCGCAACCTGCGGCACCAGTGTCATCCGCCACGTTTGGCATTATCTGCTGCACCCATCTCCATCTGTGCCAGAGTTGCGGCCACCGTCTGGACTATCCAGGTACCCTTGTGTGGGAAATTGTATTTCTGGGGTTTCCTGCTGTTTGGCCAGCTGCCTCCCCGCTACGGCGGTACGGCCTAGTGGGTCCACTAACCTGCTTCGTGACAGTACGCTCAGGACATGGACCCCGCTGGTCAACCTGAGACTTTGACGACACAAGCCATGCTGGCCGAGATAGAGGATCTCCAGTCACGACAAGACCAGCTCCCCCTGTTGGTGAACGCCATTACCCATCGGCTGCTTGCTCCAACCACAGTCATCACTGCACCCATTCCTGAAGTTCCTCCTGCTACACTTCCTGTCTGTATCGGTACCAACCCACTGTGTTTCTTGCCGCTACCTCCAGGCTATGACGGAGATCCCAGGTCCTGCAGGGGATTTTTGAATCAGTGCCTGATCCATTTCAGACTACATGCCAGGTCCTTCTCTTCAGATGACGTCAGGATCGCCTTCATCATCTCTCTCCTTACTGGCAAAGCCCTGGCATGGGCTAATCCTCTGTGGGAACATCAGGGACCAGAGACCCGTGACTTGCAGTGCTTCTTACAGACCTTCCGCTCGATCTTTGAGGAACCTGGGAGAGTTTCTTCGGCTGCTGCATCCTTGCTGACCCTACATCAGGGAGACCTCTCTGTGGGCGTGTATGCCATTCGGTTCCGTATCCTGGCTGCTGAATTGACCTGGAACAACGAGGCTTTGGTGGCCACATTCTGGCAGGGACTGTCTTCAGGGATCAGGGACGAGCTGGCCGCTAGCGATCTGCCATCTACCCTGGACGATCTTATCCTACTCGCCTTCCGGGTTGACATGAGGATCCGGGAACGTTCCCAAGAGGTTCTCCGGGAGAGAGAACTTCATAGGCTGGATTCTACTTTTCAGTAATCTTCCTCAGTCGTCCTACAAGAGGATCCGATGCAGAGTAACTTTGTCAAATTGACTACTCAGGAGAAACAACGCAGACGCACATCTGGACTTTGTCTGTATTGCGGCCTCAGAGGCCATATTGTGCGTTTGTGTCCCCAGAGGCCAGAGAGACCCCATTGCCTAGGATTGGTTGGAGAGACAACCCTAGATGGAACGGTACCTAATAAAGCCTTCTGTTCCAAGTTGACTGTTCCTGTGACCCTAGTATCCGGCGAGAAGATGCATCAAGTTTCTGCCTACCTTGACTCTTGTTCTGCTGCAAACTTCATCCAGAAAGAGCTTTTGGATCATCTGTTGCCCACAGTTCCCCTAGAGACGTCTTTGGCTGTTGCCTCAGTTAATGGACTGCCTCTGCCGGATCCCATCGTTTCTAAAACCAAACCGTTGAAGCTCCAGGTTGGAGTACTTCATTCTGAATTAATTTATTTCCTTGTTTTGCCCAAGGCCATCAATCCGGTTCTGCTGGGCCTGCCTTGGCTTCAACTACATGCCCCAGTCCTGGACTGGAATTCTGGAGAGGTTCTCCAATGGGGCTCCAAGTGCCATGGTCGTTGTCTGTTGCAGATCCATTCTGTCAAGCCTCCTCTGCCTCAGTCATTGGCGGGTCTGCCTCCCCAGTTTGCTCAGTATGCAGATGTTTTCAGCAAAAGGGAGGCTGAGACGCTGCCTCCACATCGGACCTATGACTGCCCCATTGAACTGGTTCCTAATGCCTCTCTCCCCCGTGGACAGGTATATCCTCTCTCCTTGCCAGAGTCTCTATCCATGTCGGCCTATATCAAGGAGAACCTGGAGAGGGGTTTCATATGAAAGTCTTCCTCCCCGGCCGGGGCTGGAGTCTTCGTCGTTAAAAAGAAGGATGGATCCCTTCGACCCTGCATTGACTACCGTGGTCTGAACCAGATCACAGTCAAGAATAAATACCCGTTGCCACTTATTTCTGAGCTGTTTGATCGCATACGAGGAGCAAAACATTTTTCTAAGCTAGACCAGCGGGGGGCTTACAATCTAGTCCGGATTCGCCGGGGTGATGAATGGAAGAAGGGCATTTAACACCCGGGACGGGCACTACGAATACCCAGTGATGCCCTTCGGACTGTGTTGTAACGCTCCCGCAGTATTTCAGGAGTTCGTTAACGATATCTTCCGAGATCTACTCTATGTCTGTGTTGTTGTTTATCTCGATGATATTTTGATTTTCTCCACAGATCCGACGACTCATCGGAGGCATGTCCGTCAGATTCTACTACGACTAAGGGAGAATCATTTAAACGCCAAGCTGGAGAAGTGCGTCTTTGAGAGGAATTCGCTGTCATTCCTGGGCTACATCATCTCGGATCAAGGCCTCAAGATGCATCCTGAGAAAGTTAAAGCTGTCCTGGAGTGGCCACGTACTCAAGGCTTAAGGGCCATACAGCAGTTCCTGGGATTCACCAATTTCTACCGGCAGTTTATTCCTAAGTTCTCTTCTCTGACGGCTCCCATCTCAACCCTTACCAAGAAGGGTGTGAACACCAAAGTGTGGACTCCAAAGGCAGAGTCCGCATTTATTAGCCTCAAGAAAGCCTGCACTTCAGCCTCGATCCTACATCATCCTGACGTATCTTGAAAGTTCTCTCTGGAAGTGGACGCTTCCTCTGTTGGTGCAGGTGCTCTTCTGTCCCAGAGGAGCTCCAAAGGAAAGGCAGTAGTATGTGGCTACTACTCAAGACTTTTTTCTTCTGCTGAGCGCAATTACTCCATTGGAGATTGGGAGCTACTGGCCATCAAATTGGCCCTGGAGGAGTGGAGACATCTTCTAGAGCGCGCTGCTCACCCCATCCTGATCTTCACCGACCACAAAAACCTTACCTACCTTCAGTCTGCACAACGACTGAATCCCCGTCAAGCCAGGTGGTTGCTGTTCTTCACCCGTTTCCAGTTTGTGCTCCACTACAGTCCCACGGACAAGAATGTGAGGGCCAATGCCCTGTCCAGGTCGTTTGAAACGAAAGACACGGTGGAGTCCCTTCAGACTATCATAGACCCATCCTGCATTGTCACTGCTAATACTCTACAGGTTAGAGACATCCCTCCTGGGAGGACTTTTGTTCGGTTGGCAGACAGGAGAAGAATTCTCCGCTGGGGACACAGTTCTAAACTGGCTGGGCACGCTGGTGTCCGTACAACCCAAGACTTGATTGCTCGTCACTTCTGGTGGCCCACGCAACCTAAAGATGTTCTGGACTTTGTCTCTTCTTGCACGGTGTGTGCCTCTAACAAAGTGACTCACTCCAAGCCTGCCAAGGCAGCACATTGCGATGGACTTTGTCACAGACCTTCCCCCCTCAGTAGGATGCAACACTGTCTGGGTGGTGGTGGACCGGTTCTCTAAGATGGCACATTTTATCCCGCTGACCGGCCTACCTTCTGCTCCTCGTCTGGTGAGTCTCTTCATTCTACACATCTTTCGGTTGCATGGCTTGCCTCTTCACATCGTGTCAGATCTGGGTGTTCAGTTTACCTCAAAGTTCTGGAGAGCCCTCTGTAAACTCCTGGATGTGAGTTTGGACTTTTCCTCAGCCTATCAACCAGATCATTATCCAACCAGAATTATCTCCGCCACTTCATCTTTTCACAGCACGATAACTGGGTACAGCTTCTTCCATGGGATGAGTTTTCATACAACAACCACACAAGTGAGTCCACCACTTCCACTCCGTTTCACATTGTATACAGTCAACATCCTAGAGTCCTTCTTCCTGTGTCGACTACATCTCAGGTACCCGCTGCTGACTCTGCATATTGGAACTTCCTGCAAATCTGGCAACAGACCCGGTCCTCTATTTTGCTGGCGGTAGATCGCATGAAGCGAAAAGCAGATACTAGGAGAAGAGAGCCGCCTCAGTATCTTCCGGGTACCAAAGTCTGGCTGTCCTCTCGGAACATTCGCTTGAGGGTGCCTTCATACAAGTTTGCTCCCAGGTTCCTTGGTCCTTTCGAGATCCTGCAACAAATCAACCCTGTCTCCTATAAGCTGCGGCTGCCTCCTACCTTCAGAATCCTCAACTCCTTTCATGTGTCCCTCCTGAAACCAGTGGTCCTGAACCGCTACAGCAAGACTTCTAGTTCCACAGTTGCTCCCAGCGGTCCTTCTGATGTTTTCGAGGTAAAAGAGATCCTTGACTGCAAAAGGGTATGAGGAAGGACTTTCTATTTGGTGGACTGGAGAGGGTTTGGTCCTGGGAGCCAGAAGAGAACCTCAGCGCTCCTGCTGTTATTAAAAAATTCCTCTCTCGCTCCGGCCCCAAGAAGAGGGGGCGTAAGAGGGGGGATACTGTTGCGTCCATGGCCACGGCCCGTCGGGTTTACTCACTCCCCGACGCCTGCAGCCATGGATCCGTTAGTGCTGGTCCCCATTTCCTTCCTAGGAGACGCCAGTGCTCACTTCCAGTCCGTTCTGCTGTGTCCCGTAGGAAGTCGTCATCATCATCAACTGCCACAATTTCCTGGTCTATAAGAAGGCCCCTGGCCTTCTAATCCTTGCCTGAGAGTTGTTAGTTTTCCCAGTCTGTCTTGCAAATGGTCCCTTAGTGTTTCCCGTTCCAGTTGTTACCCGTGCCTTGTTTCCTGTTCCTGTTTCCCGTGCTGTGCCTTTAGTATCTAGTCGTGCCACATCCGGAGAAATCCGCCACGTCCTGTGTCATCTGCCACGTCCAGAGGAATCCGCCACGTCCTGTGTCATCTGCCACGTCCGGAGGAATCCACCACATCCTGTGTCATCTGCCACGTCCGGAGGAATCCGCCACGTCCTGTGTCATCTGCCTCGTCCGGAGGAGTCCGCCAGGTCTGGCGCAACCTGCGGCACCTGTGTCATCTGCCATGTTTGGCGTTATCTGCTGCACCCATCTCCATCTGTGCCAGAGCTGCTGCCACCGTCTGGACTATCCAGGTACCCTTGTGCGGGACATTGTATTTCTGGGGTTTCCTGTTGTTTGGCCAGCTGCCTCCCCGCTACGGCGGTACGGCCTAGTGGGTTCACTAACCCGCTTCGTGACATTATGTATAGGTTTTTTTTGTTTTTTTTTAATTTATAAAGGACTTGATCAGGGCAACAGGGCGATTATTGTTTTGATTACCGAAAACGTTTTATTTATTTATTTTTCTTAAACATTTTTTTTTCACTTTTTTTTTTTACACTTTCCTGGGGACTTGAAGATCTGATCTTCTGATCCCCAGTACAATACACTGCACTACTTATATAGTGCAGTGCAGAGGTGGATACAGTCTGCAAAGGGCCCCTGTGCAAAGAATGTGCCCAGGTCCCCCTTAACCTAACCACGCCCGAGCGCATATAAACTTATACAAATCTATATTGCACGTTTTATTACTAGTTTAAAACACAAGAAACAAAACAGAAATAATGCAAATAATGTTACTGAATAATACTCCCATAATGTTACTGAATATTACCGACACACCATTACCACATAGTGACTGAATAACACCCCATACTGTTACTGAATAATACCGCCATACCATTACCACATAGTGACTGGACTGAATAATACCCCCGTACTTTTACTGAATAAAAAACACTTTACAAAGGCCAATATTAACACCATATAGTGAACATATAGTGGTAGATGCCTGTTATACACAAAAGCTCTGCAGACCCTAAAAGTGATTACAGCACATTTATATCTAGTGACTCACAGGTGATGTTTCCTCTGATCAGAGTCGTTCACTTTTCCCTTTCTTCTCTATCCGGCAGGACCACATTGACGACTTATTCCAGCCACGACTAGTCTCTGCAGAATTTGACACACAGACATGTTGGTTTCTCACTTTTCCAGCACCCACCACACCTATACCCCATGTTTTAAACAAACTCATAATCCACAGTGCTTCAGATGGTAATAATGATCTCTTAGTGCTCGACACATTAAAAGTGCCCCATCAGTAACCGTGCCCCCTTTGTGCCCAAACAGTAATAATATGCCTTTTGTGCCTCCTTGTATATTGCGCCACAGCATCCCCTGTAGCTAGTGCCACGCAGCCCCCTTCTTGTATATAGTGCCACCCAGCCCCCCTTGTATATAGTGCCACACAGTCCCCCTTTGAATATATTGACACACAGCTCCCCCTTTGTATATAATGCCACACAGCTCCCCACTCCCCTTATATATAGTGTCACACAGCTCCTCCCTCCCAATGTATATAATGCCACACAGCCCCCCTCCCCTTCTATATAGTGTCATACAGCTCCCCAACCCTAGTATATAGTGTCACACAGCCCCCTTTCCCTTGTATATAGTGCCACACATCTCCCCCTGTTAAAGGGGGTGGGGTAATAGCGGGATTCACTGGTTAGTGACACCCACTATTACTACCGCCTTTATAAACAGGGTCACTAGGGTTATGCCTAGTTCCCATACCTTTTCCTTATACTAACGTCGATCTAATTGCTTTAGTGGCTACTCAAGGGAATAAGACCGTATAGTAAATAAAGGTAATATTTATTAACATATAGTAATCACTCTCATATGTATAATACAGTAACTAATCACAGTACAGTATAAACACGGTATCACAATATTATACCGCCACCCACTTACCTAAACATACACAGAATACAGTTACGTTACAACACAATACACATAAGTTACTTGTGATTCTCACACGTTCTCTATCTCTATCCCACTCCCTCCTAATATAACTTTCCCTATACACTAAGGGTTAATACGGGATAAGGAGGAACAAGGGGAATGTGTTACTGTGTAAAACAGACAGCAAGGGTTAACTCAGGGACTCTGGGACAGCAAGGGTTAACTCAGGGACTCTGGGACAGCAAGGGTTAACTCAGGGACACTGGGACAGCAAGGGTTAACTCAAGGCAAGGGTTAACTCAGGGACTCTGGGACAGCAAGGGTTAACTCAGGGCAAGGGTTAACTCAGGGACTCTGGGACAGCAAGGGTTAACTCAGGGACTCTGGGACAGCAAGGGTTAACTCAGGGACTCTGGGACAGCAAGGGTTAACTCAGGGACTCTGGGACAGCAAGGGTTAACTCAGGGACTCTGGGACAGCAAGGGTTAACTCAGGGACACTGGGACAGCAAGGGTTAACTCAGGGCAAGGGTTAACTCAGGGACTCTGGGACAGCAAGGGTTAACTCAGGGCAAGGGTTAACTCAGGGACTCTGGGACAGCAAGGGTTAACTCAGGGACTCTGGGACAGCAAGGGTTAACTTAGGGAGAAAAAGGGGTTAACTTACTCAGGGAGAGCAAGGGGTTAACTCAGGGAAGCAAGGGTTAACTCTGGGACAGTAGGGACTCAGGGAGAGCAAGGGGTTAACTCAGGGAAGCAAGGGTTAACTCAGGGAAGCAAGGGTTAACTCTGGGACAGTAGGGACTCAGGGAGAGCAAGGGGTTAACTCAGGGAAGCAAGGGTTAACTCAGGGACAGTAGGGACAGTACTCAGGGAGATCCAGGGGTTAACTCAGGGAAGCAAGGGTTACAGCAGGAGGAGACAGGGAGAGACAGAGTTAAGTGTAGCTGCTGCTACACTTGATACTTAGCGTGACTTTGTGGAGCAGCAGAGGTAGGAGCAGGAGCCCAGGTCTTTGGAGGAGAGAGAGGTGAGCCAGGTCGGTGATGTGGGAGGCAGGCAGGCAGCTCTCAGCTGATTGTAGCTCCAGCTAGCTTCGGCTCATGAGCGTACCGACGCAGGGCTATTTAACCCTGTCGGTACGCTCGCAGCGGGGAATGTGGCGCTTGCCCCTGGCTAGCATGGGTCGGCATGGTGATAATGTCTCACCAGCCGACTCATGAGCGCCCGCACGAGACAGTCCGTGCGCGCGGGAGACTTGAAATGGAGACAGGGGATAACTATCCCTTGTCTCCATGGTTTCCTAACAAAGCAGGGCCATGCTAATTGTCCTGCTCTGCTTCCAACCGCATTCATGACCAGGGCTGTTGTTGTTACAGCCCTGGCTCATGACACATTATATGTATTATACATACACATATATATTATATATATATACATATACACTGTATACATACACAGTGTATATATATATGGACACTTCCCTTTACAGAGCGTATGCTGCTGCCATGGTTCATTCCAGTAACAATGTATGTTACAGTCCATTCCAGTAACAAACTATGTTACAGCAATAGTTAGGCGCAATATTTGGGGAAGAAAAAAATAGGACCAAAAAGTGGCGCTGCTATACATAAAGTTCAAGGACCATAGCAAATAAAAGGGTATTTAATTGTATGAGGCTACGCGTTATGTCGTTGTACCAACGTCTTCATCAGGTCATACACAGATTAACAAAAAGACTCACTTAAATACAGTTGTTTTTTTGGGGAATAAAATCGCCAAATCTGTACAGATCAAAGGGCGCTCATGACATCATAAGGAATTCAAAATGATGCAAAACGAATGATAAAATAAACTAAACAATACAATGAAGGAATAATCCCACAGTGAGTACATAATAATGTTAGAGGTCTATTACAATTAGGAAATCTTCAAACTGGGGTATATAAAGAAAAATTCATTTGTATCAATAAAATCTGCATTATATGTATATACGCGTATTTCGGGAACAAAAAACCTTCAACATGGTATAATCTAATCACATCGTCAAATTTTTTTTTTCTTATTGTCCCTATTAAAACAGAATGAATTATTAACTTACATATCAGCCAATAAAGGTACCACAACGGGGTCCGTAGGTGATAGCACAAGTACACAGGCAACACAAAGGGAGCGTCCCTGAAGTCAAGGCAACCAACAGACTACGGAAGCCGAGGAGGACCAAAAGAAATATGCAAAGCTGAAGACCTACTGGTGAGTACATGAATTTGAGAAAGCAAACATCCAAATTAGGAATATTAAGTTTTTTCTAAATACATCTGAGGATAACTTTGAGAATTGGTATCAATAGTTAGCCATGAGCATAAAACACAACTCTAATTAGTGTAAGTGAAGTATAATACAGGAATCGCACAGTTAGTTAGCGAGACATAGGATAATTTGGACGGAACACCTGGGGGAAAAAAAGAGTGAGAACTGTTAGGGTATGTGCACACGATAGCAGGCATTTACGTGTGAAAAGACAGACTGTTTTCAAGAGAAAACAGCTGCCTCGTTTCACACGTAAATGCTCCTCCTCGTATTATGCGAGGCGTCTGTGACGCTCGTAAATCTTGAGCTGCTCTTCATTGAGTTCAATGAAGAACGGCTCAAATTACGTTGCAAAGAAGTGCCCTGCACTTCTTTGCCGAGGCAGTCAATTTACGCGTCGTCGTTTGACAGCTGTCAAACGACGATGCGTAAATTACAGGTCGTCTGCACAGTACGTTGGCAAACCCATTCAAATGAATGGGCAGATGTTTGCCGACGTATTGTAGCCCTATTTTCAGGCGTAAATCGAGGCATAATACGCCTCGTTTACGCCTGAAAATAGGTTGTGTGAACCCAGCCTCACTGTGTCCAAGATTAAAAAGATGGACAATTAACTGAAAACAATAGAACTAAAAATAAATTGATCAATGTATTTTTTACCAAAAATGATTGGAAAAGTGGGTAAATGAAAAAAAAATTATACATATATATATATATGTATAATTATACAAAAATTATACATACATATATATATGTCTCTAAGATAAATATAGGTATAAAAGGGGGGCACTATTATATAATTTTTATATAATATATACAATGTATATAATATATACAATGTATTTTTTACCAAAAATGTATACAATATACAAAATACAAAAATATATACAATGTATTTTTTACCAAAAATGATTGGAAAAGTGGGTAAATGAAAAAAAAATTATACATATATATATATATATATATATATGTATAATTATACAAAAATTATACATACATATATATATGTCTCTAAGATAAATATAGGTATAAAAGGGGGGCACTATTATATAATCTATAAAAGGCACACCATTCAAATACTGACAATATATGTGATATCTCAACAATAATTTAGCAATTGTATAAAACTAGCATAAGAATGAAAAATGTAAAATATAAACGAAATCTCAGCAGAACTTGTGCAATTGTATGATTGGGTAAACAGATAATTGGATATAATAAAAACATAATAATATAAAAAGTGACTGATGATAGACATAATAATATTATTCGCAATGCCTAATGCTTAAACAATCTAATAAGGAATCATCACATAAGGATGAAAGACAATAATTCGAGGGATGAAGTGATAACTCCATTTTTAGTCTAGGGAGAATTCACTAATATCATTTAGGCAATCTGGATGTAAACAAGACAATTTGAAGATACAAAAATTCTCCCACTGTTTAAGTTTATTAAACCTGTTTGGGGTCTCTGAAGAAATTTGTTCAATGGGAGTGATGAGAATTGAATTAAATTTGCAATTATGTATGTTTGTACAATAACGTGAAACACTGTTTAAAAAAAACAACATTTTTTTTTTTACATTTGAACGATGTTTATTGATTCTGTCACATAGGGATGGAGTAGTTCTACCTATGTACTGAAAGTTGCATGAACATGGCAGTAAGTAGACCACATAGTCACTACTACAATTGAGAAAGGTTTGAATAGGAAAGGATTCTAATGTCACAGAGGATATCTAGGTATTCTTCCTGTCAGTCATATTTTCACGACATAAGCATCTAGAATGTCCACATTTGTGAGAACCATATAATTTGGGGAACATTTCAAGGGCAGGAGTTATTTTTTTTATTATTAACCCCTTAATGCTCCAGGACATACTATTATGTCATGGTAACTGCATCGTTCGCGCTCCATGACATAATAGTATGTCACGAATGAAACATGGCGCCGTTCGCGCGGGGCGCATTCATCAGCTGTGATTCATCATTTGATCTTCAAATTGTCTTGTTTACATCTAGATTGCCTAAATGATATTAGTGAATCCTCCCTAGACTAAAAATGGAGTTATCACTTCATCCCTCGAATTATTGTCTTTCATCCTTATGTGATGATTCCTTATTAGATTGTTTAAGCATTAGGCATTGCGAATAATATTATTATGTCTATCATCAGTCACTTTTTATATTATTATGTTTTTATTTTATCCAATTATCTGTTTACCCAATCATACAAATGCACAACTACTGCTGAGATTTCGTTTATAATTGATATTTTTTATTCTCATGCTAGTTTTATACAATTGCTAAATTATCGTTGCGATATTGCATATATTGTTAGAATTTGAATGGTGTACCTTTTATAGATTATATAATAGTGCCCCCCTTTTATATTAGTATTTAGCTTAGAGATATACATACATATAAAAAAAAATCATTTACCCACTTTTCCAATCATTTGTGGTAAAAAAAAGACATTGATCTATTTATTTTTAGCTCTATTGTTTTTAATTGATTGTCCATCTTTTTAATCTTGGACACAGTAACGGTTCTCTTTCTTTTTTTTTTTCCCCAGGTGTTATGTCCAAATTATCCTATATCTCGCTAACTAACTGTGATTCCTGTATTATAAGAACCGCGTCACTTACACTAATTAGAGTTCTGTTTTATGTTCATGGCTAACTATTGATACCAATTCTCAAAATTACCCTCAGACATATTTAGAAAAAACTTAATATTCCTAATTTGGATGTTTGTTTTCTCGAATTCATGTACTCACCAGCCCGGTGGGTCTTCAGCTTTGCATTTTTCTTTTGGTCCTCCTCGGCTTCCGTAGTCTGTTGGTTGCCTTGACTCCAGGGATGCTCCCTAAGTGTCACCTGTGTACTTGTGCTATCACCTACGGACCCCGTTGTGGTACCTTTATCGGCTGATATGTAAGTTAATAATTCATTCTGTTTTAATAGGGACAATACCGAAGAACATTTTTGACGATGTGATTCGATTATACCATGCTAAAGGTTTATATATATAATGCAGATTTTATTGCTTCAAATTTATTTTTCTTTATATGCCCTATTTTGAAGATTTCCTAATTGTAATAGACCTCTAACATTAATATGTACTCACTGTGGGATTATTCCTTCATTGTATTGTTTAGTTTATTTTATAGTTCGTTTTGCATCATTTAGAATTTCTTATGTTGTCATGAGCGGCCTTTGACCTGTACAGATTTGGCGTTTTTTTTTCTTCAAAAAACCAACTGTATTTAAGTAAGTCTTTTTGTTAATCTGTGTTGGCCTGATGAAGACGTTGGTACAACGTGGTAATGCGTAGCCTCATACAATTAAGTACCCTTTTATTATTTGCTATTGTCCTTAAACTTTATGTATAGCAGTGCCACTTTTTGGCCCTATTTTTTTCTTTCCCAAATAAGGTCTGCGTTAAATAAAGTAGTATCATCATATTGGCAGCGATATAAATGTTCAAAAGGTATGCATATTTGACGGATTTGTGTGAATTGTCCCAACATCATCTGAGAGTTTAGTTATGAGTATTTGATCTAGATCCCCTAGCTAGATTAGCAAGTAGTATTCCAGATGTATTATCGTAGCTAAATAATTCTGCCTCGAATATGGAGCGATGTAAACGCTCTCTGCGATCTAACCAGAGCTCAAACGTGGCCCTCGTGGTTTTCCACTCTTGCAAGGTGAGTGGTGAAGGTTGTAATAAATGTGCTATATATGCATCCCTTAGGGCCGTGCTGCTCTCTTGACAATGTTGTTGAGTGACTTTTTTTCATTTTAGAGACATTTTAAATTACTCTTACTCTTAGTACAGCTTTCACTGCTTCCCAGTATAGGGAGGGATTGTCACTATAGCTGTTAAATGGTTCGTATTCTAGGCACCAGCCCCGTAATAGCTCTACAAAGGCTTCGTCTTTAACCATAGAAGAAGGGAAGACCCATATATAATCATAGCCTTGAACATGTATGTTCGTAATATCCAAACAAACCGGTGAGTGATCTGAGATTAATAATTGTTCTATAGCCGGGTTAGAAATGTGCGGTAATAGTGATACCCCGATTCTGATCTTGAGCTTTTTCTGTCTCCTTTGGGTGACAACACCGTGTTGAAGACCCCTGTTACAACCTTAAATAGAGCAGTATCTAGTGTGACTTGGGTTTGTAAGGCCGTAAAGAATTGTCTATTATCTCAATTTGGCCCATACACATTGTATATGCTTAATTCTCCTGCTGGTGTATCTAAAAGTGTGTGCAGAAGTCTGCCTTCGGTGTCAGATTGTTGAGATTTTATCGGAAAAGCTAGAGATTTACTGAGGAGTGTAAGGACTCCCCCTTTCCTGTCATCTGAAGCTGAGTCTAACACTTCCCCCACCCAATATTTTTTCATTCTAAAGAAGTCTCTTTCCCGTAAATGTGTCTCCTGGAGGTGAGAGTAATATCAGCTTTTAAGCGTTTCAAATGTTTGAGCACTAGGGAACGTTTATGGGGAGATAGTAACCCCTTGAGAGTCCATGCTACTATTTTCATGGGGGAAATAAAACAACATGCAGTTCAATGCTCATGGGTCTCGTCCAATTCCAGTATAACATCAGTGAGTGATCTAAACAGTGAAACCAATCTGCAAGTCTGACTGTAAGTGCATAAAAAATAATGAACAAAAAAAACAGTAACTTCAACAACATGTCCATTGATCTCCTGTAGGAGAGAATTTCCAATAAATGAACTTCACTTTTTTCTGACATGCGAAGTATGCGTGTGGCTCCCGTGGTCAGAGGAAAGTCCAGAATGTTCAATGTTTAAGGAAACAAGACGTGTTGCAAAGCTCAGTCTAATCCATCCAGAAGTGGAATCTAACAAACTATGAGTGTGTAGAGCATCAATAGTTGCATCCCTTAAGATTCAAATAATGTTTGGTATCATTCGCAGCTTCTGGCAGGCACTTTAGGAGGCTTGAAACTTTAGTCTTGATACAGGGTGGCAAGGGGGAGATCTCTGGCTCTCGTTAGCACTTGTTTCTTACTATTATAGTCTATGCGCTGTTAATTTTTGCTGACTTAAGTCGTGTTCAGGGGAAGTACTGTTCTTTCATTTGATATGTGAATCGGGATGTATGCCATGATTGTATGTTATTTTGTAGTGTTTACAGATGCGTGTTGTTCAATTATGATGAAAACTATATGTGATTTGTTTATAAGAAAATGTGAAAATTGTCAATAAAAATGATCTTTAACCCCTTCCCGACATCCGCCGTACATGTACGGCGCTGTCGGGAGGTGCTTCCCGCAAAGCGTCGTATATGTACGGCGCAGTGATGGTGCGGGCTCAGAAGCAGAGCCGGCACCATCACCGCGGGGTGACAGCTGTATTATACAGCTGGCACCCTCCTGTAACTGCCAGGACCGGAGCTATTCTCCGATCCGGCAGATTAACCCCTCAGATGCTGCGCTCAATCGGACGCCAGAAAATGGCGTCCGAGTCTGCCTTGTACGGGAGCCGATGAGGACCTTTCATAACTGACAGCGCTAATACACTGCACTACGTATGTAGTGCAGTGTATTAGAGTAGCGATCGGGGCATCAGGCCCTCATGTCCCCTAGTGGGACAAGTCAAAAAAGTTAAAAAAAGTTAATAAAAATGTGGTAAAACAATAAAAACACACACGTTTCAAATAAAAATGAAGCTAAACTGACTTTTTTACCATAGTAAGTCTTTTATTATGGGAAAAACCGTAAAAATTAAAAAAAACTATACATAATTGGTATCGCCGCGTCCGTAACGACCCAATCTACAAAACTATTATGTAATTTATCCCGCAAGGTGAACGCCGTAATAAAAAAAACATGAAAAACAACGCCAGAATCTTTGTTTTTAGGTCACATCTCCTTCCAAAAAATGCTATAAAAAGTGATCAAAAAGTCACATTTACTCCAAAATAGTACTAATAAAAATGACAATCCGTCCCGCAAAAAATAATCCCTGACACCGCTTTGTGCACGCAAAAATAAAAAAGTTATGGGTCTTACAATATGTCGACACAGAAAACAAATGATTTTATAAAAAAAGTGATTTTATTGTGCAAAAGCTGCAATACATAAAAAAAACTATATAAATTTGGTATCGCCGTAATCGTATCGACCTACAGAATAAAGCTAACATGTAATTTAGGGCGCACTGTGGATGCCGAAAAAAAAAACAATAAAAAACTATTCCAGAATTGCTTCTTTTTAGTCATTTCCTTTACCAAAAAATGAAATAAAAAGTGATCAAAAAGTCGTATGTGTTCTAAAATGGTACCAATAAAATCTACAGCCCATCTCGCAAAAAACAAGCCCGCACACCGCTCAATCAACTGAAAAACAAAAAAGTTACGGAACTAGTAATGCGGTGATGAAAAAACATCTCAATGCGCAGGCCGGAGGGGAGCATTCCTTCAGTTTCAGGGCCATAGTATTTAGGAACTAGAAAAGGGAAGGAACATAGCACATCCGCTGGAAGCGAGAGTGCCCGTATTATACCAGCGCAAAACTTTCCCAGTAATATTTCCCAAACTACGAAGGAGAAATAGTCCCCAAAAGGTGCAGAGCGTTACAAAAGGGGGATAAGAAAGATAACCGTTTATCAGTGTGACACCGGCCTGTGCATAACGGATCGCTTCATCGTAACACACACCCATGGATAATTGTATTATTTACCCCATGATTATACCCTCTTATTATGCCCTGATGTTCTCCGCACAGATTACGTATACCCCCACATTATAAACTGAAATACCAGCAATACCCCAAACAGAACTACTACCAAGCAAAATCCATGCTCAAAATGGTGATCTTTCCCTTCTTAGCCCTAGAGTGTGCCCAAACAGCAATTTATGGCCACAAGTAAGGCATTACCATACCCGGGAGAACCCGCTTAACAATTTATGGGGTAAGATTCTCTAGGGGCACAACATCTTGTGCAGTGAATGGGCAGATCAGTGAAGAAATTGCAATTTTCACTTTGCACAATCCACTGCGTATTCATTTCTGAAAAACACCTGTGGAGGCTAAATTCTCACTACACCCCTTGATAAATGCCTTTAGGGGTGTAGTTTCTAAAACGGGGTCACATTTGTTTGGTACATCAGGGGTTTTGCAAATGCAACATGGCGTCCGCAAACCATTCCAGAAAAATCTACGCTCCAAAAGATAAATACCGCTCCTTTTCTTCTGAATGCTCCCATATACGTAAACAGCTGATTATAACCACATATGGGGTGTTACCGTACTCGGGAGAAATTACTTTACAAATGTTGGGGTGCTTTTTCTTCTCTATTCCTTGTAAAAATGAAAAATGTGTATCTAAAACTACATTTTGTTGGAAAAAAAAATTATTTTTCATTTTCATGGCTTAATTCTAATTAATTCAGCAAAAAACCTTGGGGATCAAAATTTTCACTATACCCTAGATGATTCCTCAGGGGGTGCAGTTTCCCAAATGGTGTCAATTTTGGGCTGTTTCCACTGTACTAGTACTACAGGGGCTCAGCAAATGTGACATGGCGCCCAGAAACCATTCCAAAATCCAAATGGTGCTAGTTCCATTCTGAGCCCTACCGTGTGTCCAAACAGATGTTTGTGACCACATGTGGGGTATTGTTTTACTCGGGAGAAGTTGCCTTACAAATTGCCTTACAGTGCTTTTTCTCCTTCAGTCCTTGTGGAAATGAAAAAAAATACCTTTTTCTTTGAAAAAATGTAGATTTTCATTTTTACGGCCTACTTCCAATAAGTTCTGTAAGACACCTGTGGGGTCAAACTGCTCACTGTACCCCTAGATAATTTTCTCATGGGGTGTAGTTTCCAAAATGGGGTCACTTGTTGGGAGTTTCCACTGTTTTGTCCCCTCAGGAGCTTTGCAAATGCGACATGGCCTCCGCAAACCATTCCTGCTAAATTTGAGTTCCAAAAGCCAAATGGCGCTCTTTCCCTTCTCAGCCTCGCCGTGTGTCCAAACAACCGTTTATTACCACACGTGGGGTATTTTTTTACTCGGGAGAAATTTCTTTACAAATTTTATGGTGCTTTTTCTCCTTTAGTCCTTGTGGAAATGAAAAAAAATTAGCTAAACCTACATTTTATTTGAAAAAATGTAGATTTTCATTTTCACAGCCTACTTGCAAACATTTCTGCAAAAAACCTGTGGGGTCAAAATGCTCACTATACCCCTAGATAATTTCCTCAAGGGGTATAGTTTCCAAAATGGGGTCACTTGTTGGGGGTTTCCACTGATTTGGTCCCTCAGGGGCTTTGCAAATGCGACATGGCCTCTGCAAACCATTCCTGCTAAATTTGAGCTCCAAGAGCCAAATGGCGCTCTTTCCCTTCTAAGCCCTGCCGTGTGTCCAAACAAACGTTTATTACGACATGTGGGGTATTGTTTTACTCTGGAGAAATTGCTCTACAACTGTTGTGGTGCGTTTTCTACTTTAGTTCTTTTGGAAATGAAAAAAAATTAGCTAAACCTACATTTTATTTGAAAAAATGTAGATTTTCATTTTCATGGCCTAGTTCCAAAAATTTTTGCAAAAAAACTGGCCGGTCAAAATGCTTGCTACACCCCTAGATAAATTCCTCGAGGGGTATAGTTTCCAAAATTGGGGTCACTTGTTGTGGGTTTCCACTGTTTTGTCCCCTAGGGGGCTTTGCAAATGCGACATGGCCTCCGCAAACCATTCCTGCTAAATTTGAGCTCCAAGAGCCAAATGCCGCTCTTTCCATTCTAAGCCCTGCCGTGTGTCCAAATATCCATTTATTACCCCATGTGGGGTATTGTTTTACTCGGGAGAAATTGCTCTACAAATGTTGCAGTGCTTTTTCTACTTTAGTTCTTTTGGAAATGAAAAAAAATTAGCTAAACCTACATTTTATTTGAAAAAAATGTAGATTTTCATTTTCATGGCCTAGTTCCAAACATTTTTGCAAAAAAACTGGCCGGTCAAAATGCTTGCTATACCCCTAGATAAATTCCTCGAGGGGTGTAGTTTCCCAAATGGGGTCACTTTTGGGGGGTTTCCACTGTTTTAGTTCCACAAGACCTGTTCAAAGCTGACATGGTGCCTAAAATATATTCTAATAAAAAGGAGGCCCAAAATCCACCAGGTGCTCCTTTGCTTCTGAGGCCGGTGCTTCAGTCCAGTAGCACACTAAAGCCACATGTGAGATATTTCCTAAAACTGCAGAACCTGGGCAATAAATATTGAGTTGCATTTCTTGGGTAAAACATTCTGTGGTAAAAAAAAAATGGATTCAAAATGAATTTCTGGAAAAAAATAATGAACTCTACTTTGCCTTAATTCCTGCGTAATGTCTAAAGGGTTAAGAAACTTTCTAAACTTTCTAAATGCTGTTTTGAATACTTTGAGGGGTGCAGTTTTTAAAATGGGGTGACTTATTTGGGGGTTTCTAATATCTAAGGACCTCAAACAGGGCCGCCATCAGGGGGGTATTAGGGGTAGTAGTGTAGGGGGCCCGGCCAAATGTAATTGAAAGGAGGGCCCGGCAACTGCCGCGACTTGTCTTTGGTAGAAAAAAACAGGCCCCTGCAATGGGGCCTGTTTTTTTCACCAAAACAATGTCGTGAGCTGCGGGCCCCCCTCTCGTGAAACACCGGCGTGAGCTGCGGGCCCCCCTCTTATCACTGCCGCGAAACACCGCCCGCTTGCGCGCGCACGAGCGAGCGCGCGACCCCGCGCGAACGACCGCAAGCGCGCGCGCCCGCGCGCGAATGACCAGGCGCGCCGCCGAGAGGGAGGCGGTGCGCCCGCAACACAAGATCTAGGGGGAAGGACAGCCACACTGGACAGCGGCGCAGTCTACTTACCTGCTGGCTCGCCTCCGACTCGTCCTCCTCGTCCGCCTCCGACTCCGCCTCCTCGTCCGACTCCCTCCGCCTCCTCCTCCTTCTCCAGAGCGTGGCTGCGTAAGGAGAGGGGGAGGAGTCTAGTTGTTGCGCGGCGGCAGTTCTACGATCCCCGCCATTTTCTGGAGCCTGGAGGTGAAGGACGACATCTGGACCAAAGACATCGCCTGAAGAGGACTGGAGTGGGAGCAGCTCTTCTGACACAGTGAGTAAAGTATCTCAAAGTGCTGTTTATGTATGGCCCTGTTCACATAGAGTATTTTGCAGGCCGAAAAAATCTGCCTCAAAATTCCTTAAAGAATTTTGAGGCAGATTTTGACCTGCCCACACTATCTTGCCGCGTTTTTTGCTGCGTTTTTTGCCCGCTGCGATTGAGGACAGCAGACAAAAAACGCAGCGAAAAATGCATTTTCTGCCTTTGATTTCGATGGGAGGTCAGAGGCGGAACCGCGGCAAGAAAGGACGTGCTGCTTTTTCTTTTTTCCGCGACTGGCTCCCATTGATTTCAGATTAAATCAATGGGAGGCGGTTTTGGAAGTTTTTTGGTGCTGATTCTGACGCAGTGTCCGAGTCAATATCAAGGCCCAAAAACTCTGTGAACTGGGCCTTATTGTTAGGGCTTATTCAGACGAACGTGTAATACATCCGTGCAACGCGCGTGATTTTCTCACGCCTCGCAAGGACCTATGTTACTCTATGGGGCCGTTCAGACTGTCAGTGATTTTCACGCAGCGTGTGTCCGCTGCGTAAAACTCACGACATGTCCGATATTTGTGCATTGTTCGCGCATCACGCACTCATTGAAGTCAATGGGTGCGTGAAAATCACGCCCAGCGCTTCTGCAGCAGTATAAACTATGAATGAAAACAGAAAAGCATCACGTGCTACAAACATACAAACAGAGTGTCATAATGATGGCGGCTGCGCGAAACTCACGCAGCCGCGCATCATACGCTGCTGACACACGGAGCGGTTATGACCTTTTGCATGCGCTAAACGCCACGTTTTTGCGCACACAAAAAGCACACGCTTGTGTGAATCCGGCCTTAGGGTAGGAACACACTAGGCATGAACACTGTGGATTTTATGCAACACATTTTATTGTGGAAAATCTGCAGCGTATTACAGTCGCAGCAGAGTGGATGAGATTTAAACAAATCTCATCCACACGCTGCAAAAAAAAATGGACCTGCAGTGTGACTTTTCGCTTTTTAAGCCGCAGCATGTCAATGTATTCTGTGGGATCGCTGCTCCTCTGTTGCGGAAATGCTGCGGTTCTGCCGCAAAAATCACACATGAGAAAAAAAAAAGGTACTTTTTTACATTTATAAAAAAGTCTAGACTTGCCCCGGCCGTAGTCCTGGTGACGCGATCCTCTATTCTTAGCGCAGCCCGGCCTCCTGTCATGACGTTTCATCCCATGTGACTGCAGCAGCGGTCACATGGTCTACAGCGTCATCCCAGGAGGCGGGGCTACGTTCAGAAGAGAGAGATGCGTCATCTAAACTACGGCCGGGTCAAGTCTAAACTTTTTTTTCCCTGCAGGATTCCCGCAGCAGACACGCCTCACGAAACCTGCGCCACTATTTGGTGCGGTTTTTCTGGCGGAATTCCCTGCGGCTACCGGAGCGGATAAGCTGTGGAGTTTTACTCAGCATATCCGCCTAGTGTGTCCCTTATGATGTCGCTCCTGGAGCTGCTGCCGGTCTCTAAATAGGCAGTTGGTACAGTAGAATTTGGAATAATTTTTTTTTGTGAACCAGCTTAAAAAAATACAAAACTTTTGTGTTAGGGCCTGTTCACATCACCGTTCGCTTCCGCTCCGGGGTTCCGTCTGAGGTTTCTGTCGGGTGAACCCCGCAACGGAAAGTGAAAGTGACAGCACAGCTTCCGTTTCAGTCACCATTCCGGCAGGTTTTCGGACGGAATCAATAGCGTAGTCGACTGCGCTAATGGTGACGGGAACGGAAGCTGTCACTTTCACTTTCCGTTGCGGGGTTCACCCGACGGAAACCTCAGACGAAACGGAAGCGAATGGTGATGTGAACAGGCCCTAACACAAAAGTTTTGTATTTTTTTAAGCTGGTTCACAAAAAAAAATAATTCCAAATTCTACTGGACCAACTGCCTATTTAGAGACCGGCAGCAGCTCCAGGAGCGACATCATAAGGGTAGGAACACACTAGGCGGATACGCTGAGTAAAACTACACAGCTTATCCGCCCCCGGTAGCCGCAGGGAATTCCGCCAGCAAAACCGCACCAAATAGTGGCGCAGGTTTCGTGAGGCGTGTCCGCTGCGGGAATCCTGCAGGGAAAAAAAAGTTTCGACTTGCCCCGGCCGTAGTTTAGGTGACGCATGTCTCTCTTCTGAACGTAGCCCCGCCTCCTGGGATGATGCTGTAGACCATGTGACCGCTGCAGCAGTCACATGGTATGAAACGTCATGACAGGAGGCCGGGCTGCGCTAAGAATAGAGGATCGCGTCACCAGGACTACGGCCGGGGCAAGTCTAAACTTTTTTATAAATTTTAAAAAGTGCCTTTTTTTTTTTTTCTCGTGTGCTTTTTGCGGCAGAACCGCAGCATTTCCGCAACAGAGGAGCAGCGATCCCACAGAATACATTGACACTGCAGGTCAATTTTTTTTGCAGCGTGTGGATGAGATTTGTTCAAATCTCATCCACTCGGCTGCGACTGTAATACGCTGCGGATTTTCCACAATAAAATGTGTTGCATAAAATCCGCAGCGTTCATGCCTAGTGTGTTCCTACCCTAAGGCCGGATTTACACGAGCGTGTGCTTTTTGTGTGCGCAAAAACGTGGCGTTTTGCGCATGTAAAAGGTCCATAACAGCTCCGTGTGTCAGCAGCGTATGATGCGCGGCTGCGTGATTTTCGCGCAGCCTCCATCATGATGACACTCTGTTTGTATGTTTGTAGCACGTGATGCTTTTCTGTTTTCATTCATAGTTTATACTGCTGCGGAAGTGCTGGGCGTGATTTTCACGCACCCATTGACTTCAATGGGTGCGTGATGCGCGAACAATGCACAAATATCGGACATGTCGTGAGTTTTACCCAGCGGACACACGGACACACGCTGCATGAAAATCACTGATAGTCTGAACGGCTCCATAGAGTAACATAGGTCCGTGCGAGGCGCGTGAAAATCACGCACGTTGCACGGACGTATTACACGTTCGTCTGAATAAGCCCTAACAATAAGGCCCAGTTCACAGAGTTTTTGGGCCTTGATATTGACTCGGACACTGCGTCACAATCAGCACCAAACAACTTCCAAAACTGCCTCCCATTGATTTAATCTGAAATCAATGGGAGCCAGTCGCGGAAAAAAGAAAAAGCAGCACGTCCTTTCTTGCCGCGGTTCCGCCTCTGACCTCCCATCGAAATCAATGGGAGGCAGAAAATGCATTTTTCGCTGCGTTTTTTGTCTGCTGTCCTCAATCGCCGCGGGCAAAAAACGCGGCAAGATAGTGTGGGCAGGTCAAAATCTGCCTCAAAATTCGGTGCGCGGTTCCAGGCGGTCGCGGGTGCGCGGGAGTTTGCGGGTGCGCGCGATCGGTCGCACTGGCGGCAGTGTTTGACGACCCCCATGCTACCCAGGGTCGCCATCAGGGGGGGTATTATGGGTACTGATGTGAGAGGCCCGGCCAAACCTAATTGAAAGGGGGGCCCGCAGCTCACGACATTCTTTTGTTGAAAAAAACGGGCCCCATTGCAGGGGCCTGTTTTTTTTCTACCAAAGGCAAGTCGCGGCAGTTGCCGGGCCCCCCTTTCAATTAGGTTTGGCCGGGCCTCTCACATCAGTACCCATAATACCCCCCCTGATGACGGCCCTGGGTACCATGATATAGTGCTGGACGGAGTACCGTTAACAGGCGGTGCCACGGTAGGGGGGCCCAGAAAATTTAGCTGTAGGGGGCCCTGAATTTCCTGATAGCGGCCCTGACCTCAAAGCCACTTCACAACTGAACTGGCCCCTGTAAAAATAGCATTTTGAAATTTTCTTGAAAATGTGAGAAATTGCTGCTAAAGTTCTAAGCCTTGTAACGTCCTAGAAAAATAAAATGATGTTCAAAAAAACGATGCCAATCTAAAGTAGACAAATGGGGGATGTTAGTTAGCAACATTTTTGTGTGGTATAACTGCCTGTCTTACAAGCAGATACTTTTAAATTGAGAAAAATGCTAATTTTTGAAATTTTTCGCTACATTTTGGTGTTTTTCACAATTAAATACTGAATGTATCGGGCAAATTTTGTCAGTAACATAAAGTCCAATGTGTCACGAGAAAACAATCTCAGAATCACTTCGATAGGTAAAAGCATTCCAGAGTTATTACCACATAAAGTGAAACATGTCAGATTTGAAAAATGAGGCTCTGTCAGGAAGGTCAAAAGCGGCCAAAGAGGGAAAGGGTTAAAAAAAAAAAGAAAAAAGAAAAGATTCAAATAACGTGGGCGCATCTGCACAATGTAGCAACCTTCACTGCAGCATTCAGTAAAGTAATACAACATATTATCACCGCATGTGGCCAATTGTACTCACTCAGTCACCCGACAGCAGAGAAGAATAGCATCAGAGACATGTAAAACACCTAATCGAGTCTCCTGAAGAGATGGAGCAGGTCCAGTTCGGTGTTGAAATCCATGTATAGTATGATTACTATCGAATTTTCATCGGCAATTTCGTTGTAGTGGTTGTTGATGACCGTGTGCGACTAGTAGCAGCAGCCGCAT